>NW_017671019.1:294789-371587 GCF_001879085.1 Nicotiana attenuata
CCCCCCCCCCCCCAAAAAACCACTCTCTTCCTAGTATGATTCCTTTCACTCACTAGCAACATATGGCCTAGGTGATTTTGACACCAATACCATGACAAATTAGACCTTTTCAATCTTAAAATAGAAGAGGATCATTGACCACAATTCTAATTGTATAAGTTAAAACAAAGTTCGGCAAGATTATTTCCTCTGGACATGTAACTCAACAACAGTAGAGAGCATCACTTTGTCGTCAAAATAGCACAGTATAGCCAGTTTTCGGACTGATCATTCAAAAATAGCCAGCGTTTACCAAGTCAATGAAAAATAGTCACTATTTTGCTGCAACAGAGACCGGTCCAGCATAATATACTGGAGTTCGGTGCACCTGTGTATGAACTCCAGCATATTATGTTGGACCGGTATACTTTGGTGGCTCCAGTATAATATACTAGAGACTGGAGCACCGGTGCTCCAAACTCCAATATATATGCTGGACCGGTATACTTGCTGGAACTCCAGTATATTATGCTGGAGTTCTAGTGTACTTATGTTGGAACTCCATCATATTATGCTGGAGTTCCAACATTCTTATCCTGGAACTCCAGTATAATATGCTGGAGTTCAAGTATAATTATGCTGGAACTCCAACATAATATACTGGCGTATTTTCCGGGTTTTGAACAGTGTTTTCGCTCAGATTTATCTTTACATGAAAAGTGGCTAAATTTCGATTACTTTTGAAACTGAGCTATTTTTGGACGACCAGTTATAAATCTGGCTATTTTTGAATTTCTCCCCACTTTGTCATCTCTTCTTGCGCAACAAATCCTATTTGGCAGTTACTGTAGGTAAAGTATATCAAAGACCGTATATAAGATAATCAGCACTGTGATTTACCAAGTATACTTTTTATTCCAGAACAAAAAAGAAACACACATTCCACGTCTAATGGAACCTATCCGTTAAAATTTACAGAATCATAGGCTAACAACATGTGTCATATGAGCTTTAGAAATTCATCTGCCCAATAAGGCAACCCGATCTTTCTGAACTGCCTGAGTTAAATTTATGTCGAAGAGTTCACACCGGATTGGCATTTCCATTTCATAGAAGGGGTTCTTCAAGACATAATCAGTGTATAATTCGTAAACGTACTTTAAGAGATATTCCATATGCAGAGTTCCAGGTTCACTGACCACAAAAACTTTTGTCCCTGCAATTAGAATGCCCAATTCTTTAACTGGTCAGATATTAATTAACCATCGATCAAAAGAAAAAGAAAGAAAACTGAATATCATCAAGTCAAGTTAAATTTTCTATGGAACTCTCAACTCAATGGCATAGGAATTAGTTTGATGCAAGCACAAATACGTTGGAACCAGTCTGTTAAACATCTACCTAAGATGCTGTCCGTGCAGTATCATCCACCATTTCCATTGCACTATCACTTTAATGTGCTTTTTTCAAATCACTATTTACCAATTCTGTTTCCATATACTAAAATGTGTCACTTTATTTTCCAACGTAGCACTATCCAAAATAATTTCTTAATCCAAGAAGAATGTCATCTATTGAAGATTAATTATTAGAGATGTTAAAGATCCACCAAATCTTACATTTTTTTTTGTGTGTGTGTGTGTTTCTTTGATAGGGGATCATTGGAGTCACTGTTAAAAATATAATGCTCTTGGTGGGCTGTTGGTTAAAATTTAAATGGAACTACAGAGTTGCATGGTCGGCGACCTTTTGAGGTGATAGAGGTGAAAATGCATAAGTTATAGTATGTTATAACAAGCTTCATTCCTTACTTCCTTTTGTCACAAGGCACAATCCTTACTTTCCTTCTCTCTTTCTTCCCTTTTGTGACCTCTTTTATATGAAGGAACAATCATAAGACCACTGATTCAAGAGCTCTGTGTGCATACTCTACATAAGTCATTTATTAAACAATGAGGCAGTATGCCTATAATCAATTCTTCCCGAGCCTAAAGTAATAGAAGTATTATCTATTGAGTCATGGAGATTATTTCTTGTGTATTTTCACGTCTTCTTTCGGAGTCCTTACAGAGTAAAAGATGTCTCTCCAGCAATATTTAGAGATGCAGTTGCATAGATTATAGCATTGTTCGAGTGTCTTCATTTCCATCACAGCGTACAAGCTCTCAGCAGATGCTCAAGAGTCAATTTGATTGCAGTAGGACTGCTAAGCATGTGTTGCTTTGCTTTAGAGCTAAAGAAACTTAGCATTACACTAACACAAGAGTACCAAGAAGAACCAAGCCTCCCATAACAAGTTCACAGAAAGGTTTAGGTTCTAGTTGTCCATCTTTGTCTAGTCTCCAACACCATACGTCTAGCTTTTCTGAATATTCAAGTTGGAAGTTTCCTGGTTTCATGATTGAAATTGGAAGAAATATAAATAATACAAACAAAAAATAGGAGGCAATTACTTTTTTGCATTAAGCTTCAGAGGCTGAACCTAGAGTACTTCTTTTACCCTTTTCCAGCTTAGGGCATCTCCAACGCCACTCTAAATCTTGCACCAAATCCAAATTTGGTGCAAGAAATGGTGTTTTATTGCTCCAATGCAACACCATTTTTTGCACTATTATAGAGTATGAATCACTCTATATTTGGTTTAATATTATTTTATTCAACTTTTTTATTTTTGGACTTTTAATTTATCATATATTGTGTATATAATTAACTTTTATATTAAGATCTTTATAATTTTAATTTTATATCCTATTTTTTGATATATTAATTTTTGTATATATTATATTTATATAAAATTATAAGTTAATTTTATTATTATTATAATTGTATAAAAAGAAATATAACCATTATTTAAAAATAAAAAATACAAATGTAAGATATCTAATGTTGCTAAAATTAAAAAGTGAAAACTAAAATTTAAAAAAGAAAATTATAACAATACATAAAAATGATTATATAAGTGGTAGTAGATGAAGATCACCGATTTGAACCATTTTTAACTCGACACAAAAAAATTAAGGATAAAGATGCGCATTTCGCACTTTGTAATGCATTAATCGAGCGTTTATGGGAGAATAGAGGCGAAACTTAAATATTTATGTGGTACTTAAATTAAATTTGACTATGATGTAATATTTATTTAATTATCTTATATCAATGATTTCACTTTTTGTTAATTTATCCTTTAAAATAATTTTGTAATAAATGATTATATAAGTGGTGAATGTGAATTATATATAATGGATATGGAAAAAAGAAAAAAGATAGTATTAGTTTGAAGGAAATAAAAAATGAAAAGTAAATAGAAGATAATAATATAATATAGAAGAGAGAGAAGATTAGGTGTAAAAAATGGTGTAATGGTTGGAGTAAATTTGGTGTTACACCATTTTAGTGTGAAATTTGGTGCAAAAAATAGTGCTAGCGTTGGAGATGGCCTTAGAGGACTTGATTAGTTTTTAACTTTGCAGCCAACAAAAACACTTGAAGCCTTTTCTTTTCTAGTTTCTTTAGTCCCCTGGAAATAAAGCTTTAATTCCTTCAAGCTTAGAGCGTGCACCCTTATGACTACATATTTTCGTCACTAAAAGATAGACACTTCAGCATATAGCGCAGATTTAAAATTTAGAAAAATGCAAAGTGGAAGTTCATCAATATATTAATAATGAAAGGTGATTCTGAAAAGTAAATCAAAATCAAAATGGTGGAAGGTAAGATGTACCAGTTAGAGATTGGAAGCAATTCAGATCGAAAGTATCAGCTTGAAGGAGTTCGATACCGGAGCAACCAGGAATTGGGGATAGCTGCTGAGAGATAGCATGCATCGAATGCCATAGACTTGCCAATCTCAAAGTATCATTTGTGTCCATTCTTCCAGCAGAACCATAGTCCTAGTGATTTTACACATTCATTACAACCACAAATAAGTGCAGACAAGAAGGAACTATATTTGAGTAAATATCCACACAAAAAATATCATAACCACAAATAAGAAAGCTAAAAATTTTGAGAATGTGAAGTTTACCTTGTAGAAAATAAGCCCTCCTGATTTATTGATGATGTAAAGGCTGTATATTGCTGCCATTTTGATTAAATCCTTTCTCTTTGTTGGCCTCACTCTTGCATCTGAGTGGATGTAGTTCATAAACTCAGTAAGTGAAGATTTCAGGCTATGTTTCAGGAGAACAAATCAAACATTGCATTTGATATAATTTCACAAAGGAGCCACAAAGAGGAGAGTTGGTCTCAGTGAATTCAGTTCACAAGCTTAGCAAACGAAGGTTTCAGGCAATCTTACTGAAAAACAATCCAAAACAATATTGCATTTGATACAAATACCCCTTAAAAAGAATACTTAGGCAAAAGACCACATTACGGTAGGCAGTCTTTTGTCACATGAATCTACCAAAAGTAACCCCCTGATAAATGTACTACTCCCTTAGGCAAAACAAGCCAACAAGAGACCATATCTATATAGTTACACGCGTAACCAACAAATATCATATTGGGTCTTTTTCTGGCCCAGGGGCAAAGCTAAGGTATCATGTACGGGTTCGGACGAACCCAATAGCTTTTGTTTAGACCCTATATTTGTATTAGGAAATATGTATAGATATCTAATTGTGAACCCAGTAACGACAACGAGTTATGGCATTGATGGCAATTCTGAACCCATAAACTTTGAAACCTAGCTCCGCCCAATTTGTGCAGCTACGCGAACGACTCATAGCTCAAGGGGCCCCCAGGATTTTAGAGACAGTGGGTTCTAAATTCTTCTTAAGTTAACACTAAATCAATCCCTCAAACCGGATGAAATAACATGTACCAGTTACAAAGAAACTGTATGCCTAACAGGAAACTCTTAATACCTTTTGAATTGGAGCTAATTGGTTATAACCAGAGACAGATCACTGGGAAATCAAAAAGAAAAAGTAACGGCAGTTTAACCCAATAAGTAATTTGCTTCTCGGATCTACTAATGCTATAGGCAAGCAAATTCATGAGGACAAATTAAAGCATCTGTTATACGAGTAGCAAAAACATGACAAATATTTACCTCAAATTGATTTACCGATACATAGAAAACAGTTACTCCTATTAACAAGAACAGTAGGAATCAAAAAATGAAACAGTTGAACAAATGAATTTAACTGGAGTCAGAGGTGAGCGAAAGAACCGTCCTTGTAGTTTGTCGAAACGAGCAACCTAACTTGAGGGGCAAATATGGATACTTTGCATAGTTTATGGGTAAATTTGACATTTTCCTTTGTTAAAAATGTTGACGTGTTGGGGTAAAAAGCTTATCTTTAATGCGGTAGGATTAGATGGAAGGGTTTCTTATGGGTCGGTTCGATTTAGTATGCTAAACCAATATCTGAATCAGTAAGAAATTCATTATTGGTGTCAATTAAAAATCGATTGGCGATCGTTAACGATTAAATTGTCGATTTAACCGACATGGCTGGAAGATTATTTCAATGTGTCGCGTGTTATACTTGATGACCTGAGATGAATTATTGATAATATTCTATTTGATTATCAAACTAAATGTGTCAACATAACATTTTACGTCTACATGTCAGAACGCTTGTATGAAAATAGAGTATTGCTTCACATCATTTTACTCCCATTATTCATAAGCTGGAAGAAGTCAAGAAGCTACAATAATATTGTAGAAAATAAACACTGATAAGGGTCATCTTTATCGTTATTCTGAAAGCAATGAAAGGAAAATAGAAAATATGATTTCTAATTCTAAAGCCTAAAGTAGCTTTATATAACTATGGGTAAAAAAGTAAATATAACAGACCTTATTGGTTATCGGTTTAACTATTAAAAAACTTAAAAAATCGTTAATTGACTCGATAGACCGACAACATAAAATATAAAATCGTTTATAAACCTTTAAATTGATAACCCGATACCAATAAATCAATCATTTTTTTTTTGTTCCGTTTATTGATTAATCAAAATTTGCACGCCCTTAGTAGATCTGCACCTAATTATTATCGGAGAGCAAATTTAAACTATTTTGCAAAGTGTAAGACAAATTTAGATTTATTGCAAAGTTAAGGATCAAACTTGAACCATTTCATAAGTTAAGGGTGAATTTAAACCTTTTCACAATGCTAATTAAGCTTATACTTATTTTATCTCGTAGGTCCGGTTTACAACTCTTTGTACAAGTAAAACCCTAAACCCCGAGTTCTAAGGTGCGCCTCAGCTGAACTTTCTGTGTAATAATAATCACTCTACAGTCTGAAGAGAAAGCAAATAGTCTTCCATAAAAAAAACTTAATTCTGCAGTCAGTTCTCTATTCCTTACCATTCGATTTGCCAGCAAACTATATAGAGATGGCATACTTTCGACAAAGGGATTTCATGTTCTGTGAAATGTGCAGAACAATGCTTACTTTTGATTCCCCCAAGTATGCTCGCTGTCCCTTATGCAAATTCAAGAAACGCGTCAAAGGTTTGCCTTTTCCAACCCTTTAATGTAATAGTTTTTTGGCGAAATACATAAACAGCCCCTTTAAGTTGTCCACCACGATCAATTGAACACCTTAACTTGGCATCTAACCAGATAAACACCTCTGTTTGGTAGAAGTATATTCTCTTAAACCCCTTACGCTGACATGGCAAATTTTGTGTGTTACACTCAGATCTACGTGTGTGAAGATCTTAAAAATTAGATTTATCTTTTTTTTTCCTAAATTAAAATGGATCCCACCTAATTCTTAGATCTCCTCCTTCTCCAATTTTTCCTCCACATCTTCAGCAGTCCTTTGCCCTAAACTTACTCATCTTTTCCCTCCATGACAGAAAAAATATATTAAAGACACAGCTTTCATTACCACCATAATCACTATCCACTATTAGGCAAATTCAAAAATTAAAAAACCCCACTATTATACCACCACATAATCACTAACGTTTCTTCAATCTCACTTCCCAAAATCTGGAAAAAAAAACATCTAAAACCTTCAAATTTCACCACGATTTGGATTTAACAGTGGTTTTTGCTGGTAAAGTATATCAATCAAGTGGGTTGAGACGATTTATGATTTAATTTTGAGAAAGAAGAAAGAAAAAAATAGTGAAGGAATCTTTGACGGGCGGTGCAGAAAGATTAATATGTGACCAAATAGAGGAACCAAACCAATGGAAGAGCAGCAACGAAATTTGGGAAGAGCAGTAATGGAAGCAAAGCGAACAACGACTTTTAATGGAGTAAAGCAGCGGTTGCGCCTGCAATAGAGAGGGGAATGTTTGAGAAGGAGAAATTGAACATCTGAGAGAAATAGTGATTAAAGGTGAGAATTTTTGTTGTATTTTGTGTTGTGTTACAGTGGTGAAAAGGAGCAGCATCCATGGCGTTAAAGGGAGAAGAAGCTGACTTTTCTTTGATGGTTTATGACTTTTTGGTTGTTTTACTGTGGCTTAAGTAATGGTTTTGGTTGGGAGATGGAAAAGTAGGGGCTTTTCTTCCTTTTTTAATTAAAATTATAACTATTTTTTTAATATAAACTATAATTTGTTTAAGAAAAACACGTGTCACTCGGTAATTTGTCTGTGTGACAAGTCATCAGCGAGTGTAACTCACACATGAGATTTGTTGAACTGGGGTGTTCACAAGACACACCTGTGTCAAATAAAAATGTCTATGTGGTCAGATGCCAAGTTAAAGTGTTCAATTGATCGTTGTGGACAACTTAAAGGGGCTGTTTATGTATTTGTCTTTCACTGTATCTTCAACTTCACTTGTCTGTATAATTTCACATGTCGAAAGTGTAAGAAAAATGAGTAAATAATATTGACTAAGAACAAGAAGGAAAGAAGAACAATTTATCAAAAATACTATGTCGTGGCAAGCCACTGCCTTGAAAGCGATTTGGGCCAGACTAGGTGCAAATCTTTAAGGTCGGTCGCTCCCCAAGGTTCCACAGCACCTCCAAACACGTGCACTCATGGCTGGAAGTTTAGAATTTGCACAAAATAGTTGCCCAGAAAGAGGAGAAGATGAAGTTATTTTCTGTAATTGTTACAGAAACTAAAGAATATTGTAGGAAGAAAAGTAATGATTAGCAAGATGGATTCTTGGTTAAGATTGAGTGATTATGATGCCTAATCCCTAACCTATTTATAGGCAATTAAGGAGGTTGCATGTATGACAAGTGTCGAGAGTCTTTTGACACTTGTCCCATTATATTAGTCCACTTGGCTCCAATATTGACAAGTGTATCTTGTTTTCCATGCATGAAGACATATGGTAGATTTGCATAGTCAAATCAAGGCCATTCAACACTTGGCTTTAAGGCTTCATGCAAGAGTCCACTTGGAAATAGATATGACATTTGAAAAATAAATAAAAAATTCATGGCTATTGGTTGTAAATGGAATTTCAAATTGACTTTGCATTATGAATAATTCCAACAATCCCCCACTAATGCAAAGACAAAAATAGAACAATTCTGGGCAAAAGAAGGAACATGTACTTAAGTGTCAATATCTTTCGATTTGAATTGACACGTAGTGAAATGAGGCAACAACTAACATCCACAAAGTGAAGTACTCTTGAACTGAATGGACATTAGCTGAGACCCCCACAATACATACTATATCCTTAACTTTATGCAAATTCTGCGATACTAACAAAGTGCTTTTATGGTCATGCACATACCTTAGGTCTCATGAGTGCTCTAGAAAGACATCCCAAGTCTTTCATAAAAGGCGACCGCACCTTTACACTCACGTAGGTGATTCCATCAAGTCTATCTACACATAGCTACCTTAAGGCTATGGAATCATTAAGAGCAAAATAAGCTCAACCTTATAAAGCACACTACCACACGCCATAGGGATAGGAAATGTAGTGCATATTGAGGTCTCATATGGCTTCGTTTGACCACAAACGGGTATCCACCATACTTCCTCAATCCATGGGCTTTAGCCCCATCCCCCTTGACGTTTCAAGGATAACTCTCCTTGCCAAACCCTTGGTTAAAGGATCCGCCAAATTTCTTTCGGATCTTACATATTCCAAGGAAATAACACCATGTTTCAACAACTATTTTACCGCACCATGCCTAATGTGGATATGTCTTTTTTTTCCATTGTACACACTATTTTTGGCAATTCCAATTGCTACCTATGAGTCACAATGTAGAGAAACCGGTGAAGCTTGTCTTTCCCACAAAGGCACGTCTGCCAATAAGTTTCTCAACCACTCGGCTTCTTGCCCTGCCAACTCAAGAGCAATGAATTCAGACTCCATAGTAGATCGTGCTATACAAGTCTGTTTTGAAGACTTCCATGAAATAGCACCTGCACCCAAAGTTAACACATAGCCACTAGTGGAGTTAACTTCATCATTGTCAGTAACCTAGTTTGCATCACAAAATCCTTCTAAAACAGCAGAAAATTTATTAAAATGCAAACACCAATCCATAGTACCTCTCAAATATCTTAGCAAACGATGAAGAGCATTCAGTGTTCACTACTAGGGTTATGAGTATATCTACTCAATCTACTAACAGCATAAGCAATATCAGGTCGTGTATAATTCATGAGAAACATTACACTACCAATTGTGAGCACGTGATTTTTTTCCTACATAAAAATAACTCCTAAAAAATAGACCAAAAGTAATTTTTATTAATTTTAGGAATTTTTCTTTGTTTATTTGCATTTCATGCATTTTTAACATTTTTAAATCATAGAAAAATCCTAAAAAATTGTCATTTTTACATATTTATCTTTTAGTCTTTAAAATTAGCATTTTTCTTTAGTTTTAAGTTAATTAGTTGTTTTAATGTTAAAAATAAATAAAGAATTTTAATTTCTGCAAAGATAGATTGATTCAGGATTTTAATTAATTAAAAAAAAGAAAGAAAACAAAAGAAAAGGCTGTTTTCGATATTGGGCCACCCCAAAGAGCAAATGTAATGGCCCAAATGTGATTCTTTTACTCAATTCCCACACAACCCAAGCCCATTCCCCTACCCTTATCTGATAAAAGAAAACCTAGGAGCTATATACATAAAAAAAAATGCCTAATATCTAAGAGAGAGCAGAGAGACAATACACTCTGAAGAAAATCAGTAGCGCCGCAATACAGACCCACCAGTTCCTCCATTCACAATCAAGCTCGCCGGAATCCAGCAACAATCTCCAAAAATAGAACCTAACAGACCTTAGTACCATCAGATACAAGGCGCAGCAGAACACAAAAACGACCCCCCTTTCCTGAAACTCGATCATCTTCTTCAACAAAAAGCATTCAATGGCACACAGACCTTGAATATTCAGCCGATTTCCATGGATGGAAGCTAAGCTTTCTTCATTTTCAATAAAGAGAAATCTGGCGAGTTTCGCCGTCCTGTTTCTGTCCGAGCTCAATCGAGTCAAATCCAGCTAGAAATCTGGCGAGTTTCGAGATCTGGTCGTAGTTCCGTTCGAGGTTTCCGGTGAAATTCTGGTTCTACAGTTCGAGGACATCATTTGGTCAGTATTTTCAGGAATTGTTACAACTGTAAAGGTCCTATATTATTTCAGATTTTCACCAGTGCTTAACTCTTTATTTGCTCTTTGGTTGAAATTGCTTCACATGTTCCAATCAGTTATTTTCTTACTACATGTTGTTGCGGTGTGTTTATGTGAGTTTTGTTATTTTAATCTGATTCTTTTATGGTTTAAATTTTTGTGCGCTTGATCTAGATAATTTCCATGTCCATTATAATTGTAAGTTCAGAATGAACGCTAGCTTAATTCTCAGAAAGTGTTAGTGTCTCTGAATTGCTCCAATATTACTAGTAGGCTTTCAAATTTTATAGTAAAAGAATCCCCTATTCTTGTATGTATTCTATAAAGGGTAATGTGGTTGGTTGAATCTTAGCGTCATTTGCTTATACATATATTCTAAATAGAACCATAATTCTGAAAGCTTATCAAAGTGATTGATAAAGTTCAAGAAGAAGCAAAAAGCGGTGCAGGTACTACTTTGGACTAGTAATTTTCAGAAAGTTTATAACCACTTCTATTTTAGCTTTTGGATCAATATGGGGTTTGTTCATCGTACGATTTTCATTTTGTGTATGTGTATAAAGAAAAGAATTTTTGAACAGATTGTTTGATGTTGCTGCTTGAAGCATTTTGGATTGGGTCAAGTTAATATTTTGGAGTTAGGTCACGAATTAGATATAATTGTAAAGAGTAATGTGTTAGTTCATTCATTAATATTGAGGGAAATTTCTTTTAGCCACAGTGTGAATGTTTTATTTTGTGTTGAGGTAGAATACTTAGTTATATTGAGTATAATGAAACCCTTAAGCAGAATATTTTGAGGTGTGTTGTGCCAAGCAAAAATGATAATTTCATGGCCCTCGTTTTAATTAGTTTTAACTTAACCTTAGAATTCGAGCGTGCCATTTAGCGAATTTCCATGGCCCTCGCAAAGTTAAAAACGCGTAGTTGCTTTAGGCGCGTTATTTTAATAATATTACTTTCTTAAATTTGGGTGTGCATTTCATGTGACCCAAATCCAAATCTCAAAACGTTGAATAAAATGTGTTTCGGATTGCGGGTGCATTTCATGTGACGCGATCCAAAGACATGTTTTAAGCCGAATGAATAAAAGCGGTTAAAAGATAAAATTTGCACATAGGTTCAAAATGTTCTAAAATCAGATAACTAAGCCAATTATAACAGTTGAGCGACCGTGCTAGAACCACGGAACTCGGGAATGCCTAACACCTTCTCCCGGGTTAACAGAATTCTTTACTCGAATTTCTAGTTCGCGGACTGTTAAACAGAGTCATTCTTTTCCTCGATTCGGGATTTTAAACCGGTGACTTGGGACACCATGAATCTCCCAAGTGGCGACTCTGAATCTTTTAATAATAAATCCCGTTTCGATTGTCACTTCAAGTTGGAAATAACTCCCTTTATTATACCCCTTCCGGGGGTGTAGTGAAAAAAGGAGGTGTGACATCTCTGGCAACTCTGCTGGGGAAAAGATTCCAGAACTTTTGGTTCAGGGTTCAGAATTCGAGCTTAGATAAATTGTTATATTTGATCTGATTTTGTTACATGTTTGGGCCTGATGTGCTAAGTGTTGCTTTTACCGTTTTGATATTCCGTGAACTGTATATAAACTGTTACGAAACCCTTCTTCTCTCTGAGTCTTCTAAATCATGAAGGAGTGTGCACTTCGTGTGACTTCTTTTCTGTTAGAGTCATATCCCAAATTTAGAACGAGGTTCGGACAAGTTGCAAAGCCGGTGAAGTTTCTGTATTCCCGGTGCGCTGCTCCCCCTCCTCCCCCCCCCCCTCCCGGCTCGAGTTGTCCGCTCGGGTAAGCCAGGTCTAGAACAAATAAACCCAGGTTTTTAAACCTAGAATAACTCGGCCTCATGCCGGATCCCTAGTAGGAACGCTTGTTTGCATCATGTGCACTTGACTTAGGGGACTCAACACAGGGGTTGGGTCCGTCTAGGACTGGTATACCCAAAATAACAGACCATCCTGATGCATCCTATGTGCTACATGTTGCATTTATTCAAGGGTAAAAGGGTCATTTGGCGGACCAATGATAGCTGAGGGCAAATGAAAAATGAAAAAAAACAATGAAAAAAAAAGAAAAGAAAAGACGGAAAAAAAAAGAGAGGATGAAGTGTGAAAATAAAGCAAGTAGATCCAATTATGTCTTTTGCCACATTGTGTTAAGAAAAAAAAAAGAGCTCAAAAATTCAAAAAAAAAAAAGATTTTGCACTTTTTCACCATTTTCCAAAAATCAAAAAATCAAAAAAAGGGAAAAAGAAAATCCAAAAAGATTTTGCATGTTTCATCATTTTCAAGAAAAAGACAAAAAATATGTTTTCTCTAAGTTAGTTATTTTTTTTTAATTTTCGCCCGTATCCAATCTGCCCGAACTACGCATACCTGATTCTCGTCTCTCGGGACGGGATATGTAGGCAACCCACATAGGGTCCGGTCTTCCTAGTGAGTTTAGGTTCTTGGCTTCGCGGGGTCTTAGTCAAATCTTGCACTTCGAGCCACTTTTAGCCACATAGGTTAGTTTTAGAATTCAGAAGTTGCTTGTTGGATATTGTGTGAATTGAGTTGTGTCAATGGACTCTACTATTGAAATTTTTAGAGTTCAAGTTGAAGTTCTCTTGTCAAACTTCTTTTTTGCTGACGAAAGTTTTGTTGGGATCAGTCCTTGTTTGTTGGAGCATTGATTTGTGATTTCAATTCAATCTATGAGTTATTCGTGGGGCAATGTTTGAAAGTAAATCCTGCATTGAACACCAATTATCTTTGTGCTAACACTGCGAAGTTCTGAAGCTTGTCTTGTTGAAGTTTGCCACTATTTGTGGAGAAGTTTTTGGAGTAAATTGATAGCTGAAATTCTCCTAATTTGAACTTGTTACCACCTGTTTTTACTAGTGTTGTCGTTGAGTTTAATAGAGGGGATTCAGTTGGACTAGAGATTGAGCATGTTTGAATTGTGATGTGTAAGCTAAATCTGCCGAAAATTTGTGTTAGTTGAGATTGTGCTTGAGTTCAGCAGTGATAGTTGAAATCTGGTTTTTACTTCTAAAATGTTCTCCTTGTTGAATTGAGTGCTTTTGTTACATAAACTATTGTCCAGTTGTTTGGTTAGAATCTGTTGATAGAAGTTGAAGGTTTGCTGAGCAATAATTTGTTGTTTGTTTCCTGTTGCTGTAAAGGGTTTCGTGCTTGCTGCCCACAGTCATATATTGTTCTGTTTTTGCTTAACAATGAAGATTTCCGCATTCCCTTTGTGGATTGGTGTTACTATAGTTTTTGTGAACAGTTGAGGGAATTTTGCAAAAGTTTTAGCTTCAGTTAACTTAACTGCATTGCTCTAGTTTATATGACAACAATACACTACTGCATTGCTCTAGTTTATATGGCAACAGATTTACTTCAAAGTTCAAGAGAAACTGATGCTGCTGCAATTTTTTCTTGAGTTCTAACTGCAATTTGCTGACCTGTTTTGAATTCTGCTTTAGAACAGTCTTGAGACTGCTGTATTTTCAGTACAATTCTGTATTGTTTCTGCCCTATGTGAGATGCCGGAAATATACTGTTAAGCTAGCTGGTTTGATCAATTCCTTCTTGGGTTGAGATAGCAGGTGGACTGAACTGAAAAGATCACAAGTCTTGAGTTTCTGAGTTTACATTACTTTGCTGTTGTCCATCTGAAAATATTTGGGACCGTTTGTACTAAGATTTTTGCTTGAGTTTCTGAATTCTGCCAGAGCACGGTTTCTGGAAACTGATAGTTGCTGGGATCTTGGGGTGTTGACACAGGAATCGACTTTAGTGTTTGAGCTTAATTTTTGCTGGTTCAACTACAATTTTCTGGACCGGAACTGATGGACTGAAGTTGGATTGCCACTAGAGCTATGTGTAGACAATAAATTTGCGTCGAGAAAATAAAATCAAGACCGAAAATATTGCAACAATCGTAGTATTTTATTTCGAATATTTGAGTGTTACAATCTCTATGAATCCTCTGATTCTTCTTTCCAATAGTAAATAAATTCAAGGGCCTTTGAGCTTGATCTTGAATTTATATTTGCTTCCACGAACGATGATCTTGTTCTTGAGCTTGAGCTTGATTGCTTGAACTTGACCTTGATTTGTTCTTTGTTCTTGAACTTGAACTTGATTTCTTCTTCGTTCTTGAGCTTGAACTTGATTTCTTGAACTTGAACTTGAATCTTGAAACTTGTGGAGGAATTTGCAGCGTTTGATCCACGAGCTCTTTCTTGGTTCTTGTTATATCTTCTGGTGTCTTTTCTGAGTTATGAAAACCCCTATTTATAGTTGTGGAAGGGAAGAGTTATGACAAGAACAAACTCTTTCTGACCAATCAAATTGAAGTGTGACATGGTCGCATTTGATTGGCCAGAACATGTCACTTGCACACGTGACACAGTTTCATTGGCCTTTTAGTGTGACTTGGCATGCCTTGTCATTTTGACACGTGGCATGATCCTATTGGCTCTTTCGTTTGACTTGGCGCGCCACGCCATTTGACACGTGGCACCAAACTGGGCCTCTAGGAAGATGTCATCTTGGGCTTAATGAAGTGGACTCATCACTTTAGCCCAATTAAATGGGCTAGCCCAATGAATTAAGACTTAATTATTTATCCCATGTGTATCGAATTTATATAATTAATCCAATCATATTATCCCATAATATTCATTTGGACTAGTATATTTAACATATAATCCAAATTATTTATTGAATTTGAATCCAATAAATTTTACATGCTTACAAATGCCCCACACTTCAAGACTTGTCGAATACTAATCTTCGAAGACTAGTCTTGAAGTACATAATTTCTCTTTCACTTTGTCTATCTAATGACATGTTGCTTAATTTGAGTGTTTGGCAGCACGCAAAAATGTTGCAAGGCCACTAGTATTTGAGTTGTCTGTGTAAGATAATGATTTGTTTACTAGCCACTTTAGCATGTTGTATTCTTTTCTCCACTATATTAATATCTCGTATCCTTTCTTTAAGGATATAAAATATCCAATCAAATTCCCTCCTGAACTTACATCCTTATTTTGAGGAAACGAACTGCTTATTGAATTTGTCAGAAGACGAACATTCACGGCGGAATCCAGTGTCGTTAAAGAATTCCATACTTATCTAAATTAATCTTAAATTAGAACCTTTTCTGGATTAGCACTTCTAACACGTGTACACTCAGAGCAACTCCCCACTACTTAATTAGACTTCTACTTGGATTGTAGAACACACAGTATTATTATCATATCAAATCACCACATCCCAATTCATGTGGGAAACTAAATATCGGAGCCGCCTCTACTAGCCAAATCCTTGTAGGAAACAATGTGCAGCAATGTCCCACATCGAAAGTAACTTTTCAACACCATGTTAGAAAAGTCTATATAAACTCATGCGTTCATGCTTGTTGAAAATCAGTTCGTAGTATTTGCAAGCCTTTTGAGTTTATTTTTGTGGACTCAGAAGCATTAACGCGAAGGTAATTTCTTCTTCTTTTCTTGTGCTTTTCTTCTTTTGTTGTCTTTTTTTTGTAGGAGTAACTTCGTCAAACTACGAAGTCCTTTAAAAGTTCGAGATGAAGGCCTTTAAAAGTTCGTGGCGAAGATCTTTAAAATTTGCGGTGAAGACCTTTAAATGTTCGCGCAATGATCCTTAAAAGCTCGTGGTCAAGACCTTTAAAAGTTTGCGGTGAACATCTTTAAAATCTCGTGGTGGAGACCTTTAAAAGCTCGCAGTGAAGACCTTTAAAAGTTCGCAACGAATACCTTTAAAATTTGCGGGGAAGACCCATAAAAGTTCGTGCGAAGACCTTTAAAAGCTCGTGGTCAAGATCTTAAAAGTTCGCGATGAAAACATTTAAAAGCTCGCAGTGGAGATCTTTAAAAGTTCGCGACGAATACCTTCAAAATTTGCGGGGAAGACCCATAAAAGTTCGTGCGAAGATCCTTAAAAGCTCAGCGATGAAGACCTTTAAAAGTTCGTGGCGAAGACTCTTAATAGCTCGGCGATGAAGACCTTTAAAAGTTCGTGGCGAAGACTCTTAAAAGCTCGCGACAAATACGTTTAAAGATTCGTGGCAACGACCCTTAAAAGCTCATGGTCAAGACCTTTAAAAGTTCGCGACAGATACCTTTAAATTTTGCAACAAAGACCCATAAAAGTCCGTGCAAAGATCCTTAAAGCTTGTGGTAGAAATCCTTAAAAGTCGGCAGCGGGGACCCTTTAAAATTTGCCTCGAGCACCTTTAAAAGTTCAAGACACGCGCCTTTCAAAAGCTCAGAACGAAAACCTTAAAAATCCGAATGCCTTTAAAATTCGAGATGAACACCTTTAAAAATTCGGATGCCTTTAAAAGTTCGAGATGAACACCTTTTAAAAGTTTGCCACGAGAACCTTTAAAAATTTGGATGCCTTTAAAAGTTCGAGACGAACCTTTAAAAGTTCACCAAGAAATCCTTTAAAAATTCAGATGCCTTTAAAAGTTCGATACGAACACCTTTAAAAGTTCGCAACGAAAACCGTTAAAAACTCGGATGCCTTTAATTGTTCGAGACGAACACCTTTAAAAGTTCGCAACGAAAAACTGTTAAAAGAAGTCCGACACAGACATCCCCTTTTTCTTTTTAAGGCATAGGGCGGACTTGGAGACGAACAAACTTGAAGGTTTGGCGAACCTGAAGGCACAAAGAATCCCTGGACTTCAATGCAAATACTTGACATCCTCCTAAAATCGGCCCATCGAAGATATCACTTTACCATGGAGGGTTGCCCCCTTTAAATCAAATGAGATTAAAGTTCAACAAGAGGATGGCATTTCAGCTTGATTTTACATTCCTCCATACTTCACTCGGACAACAATTGGGGCAATATGTATCTTTTGAACTTATGCGACTGAACTTAGAATGAAACTCTAAGCTGCCTACGTACCTCGGTGAAGAGGATCAAGTAATACCGTAGTTCAGACTGGGTAGATTTTCTTTTTTTTTACGTCCTAACTTTTGCCTAGGCCGCCTCTTTCGAAAGATTTCAACCTAGCGGACTCTTTTTTTTTTCTTTTTTTTTTTTGCAGGGGCCGTACACAGTTTAGACTCATGCGGGCCAGGAGTGTAGCAACATGCAGTTTAGGCTCGTGCGTCAAGGAGCGTCATGACTTGCAACTTCATGGATAATACTTCTTCAAAAACTTGCCGTTGATAGGGCCGATTCTCATACCATCTGCATCAACCAGCTTGTAAGCCCCACTTGAATAAGCTTCTTGTACGACATATGGCCCATCCCATTTTGAAGTGAACTTCCCTACAGGTTTATGGGAAGTAATTATGGGTCTTCGTACGGCAAGGACTTGATCTCCTACTTGAAAGGATCTCGGACGAACTCTTTTATTGAAGGCGCGAGACAATCGAGCTTGATAACATTCAAGACTCTGTTGAGCTTCCAATCTCTTTTCATCAAGAGCTTCCAACTCTGCTAATCGAAGTCGAGCATTTTCTTCATCAGTGATCCCTTCTTGAATAGCCAGTCGTAACGAAGGTATTTGACGCTCAAGTGGCAAGACGGCTTCGACTCCATAAACGAGTGAATAAGGAGTTGCCTGTGTTGGCGTGCGGTGAGTCGTCCTATATGCCCATAGAGCTTCTTCCATACGGTCATTCCAATCTCGTTTGGATTTGGAGACGACTTTCTTTAACAAGTTGCATAGAGTCTTGTTGAATGCCTCAGCTAGACCATTGGCGGCAGCATTGTACATCGAAGAGTTACGTTGCTTGAAGCCAAAGAGATCACAAATCTTGTTCATCAACCTATTATCGAATGGCTTTCCATTATCCGTTATTATGTAACGAGGAATGCCAAAGAGAGAAATAATGTTTACTCGGATGAAACTTGCAACATTTTCCTTCTTTACTTCCTTAAGAGCAACAGATTCAGCCCATTTTGAGAAGTAGTCAGTTGCAGCCAAGATGTATAGGTGCCCACCAGAGGACTTTGGCAGCGGTCCAACAACATCCAATCCCCAAGCGTCAAATGGCCAGGATGCAACAGTCGGGTGCAACACTTCAGGAGGTTGATGAATAAAATTCGCATGGAATTGACAAGCCTTGCATCTTCGGGCGTAGTCCAAGCAATCTTTTACCATCGTTGGCCAATAATTTCCCATCCTTTTTATATGGAAGTGGAGCTTTGGTCCAGACTGGTGTGACCCACATACCCCAGAATGTGCCTCTTGCAAAGCTTGGAGAGTTTCTTCTTCTCCTAGGCATCGCAAGAGTACTCCCTCGAACGACCTTCTGTATAGAGTACCCTTATAGTAAAGGAAGTGAGGCGCACGACGACGAATTTCAGTCCTTCTCCTCGGATTTTCTGGAAGTATCCCATAGCATAAGTAATCGATAATGGGTTGTCGCCATTCTTCTTTCTCAACTTCAGAAACAGCAACAAGATGCTTGAGTTTGTTTTCTTCACCTTCAACCTCATTTGGCGGCGGTACTACCCATTTTTGGCAGACGATAACTTGTGCTTGGTCAGGCAGGGTTAATGATGAAGCTAGAGCAGCTAAAGCATCAGCCTTCTTATTTTCTTTCCTTGGCACATGCTGAATAGTCACATCACCGAGCCACCCCATCAACTTTTTAGCGTAATCATAATATGGGCATAGTTCGGGCTTCTTAACCTCGTAACTACCCAAAAGTTGATTGAGCACTAACTGGGAGTCACCAAAGACTTGCAATTGCAATTGCTTCAACGGCCATTTCTAGCCCAAGTATTAATGCTTGATACTCAGCAACATTGTTGGAACAGAGTTGTGTCAAGGTGAAGGAGTAGGGGAAGACTTCACCTTGAGGAGTGAGAAATACTACGCCAGCCCCGACTCCCCCACGATGCGCAGCACCATCAAAGTACATCTTCCATGGAGGTTGAACTTCAACGACCATCGCGTCCTCGTCAGGTAGTTCATCAGTTAGCTCCCAGTCATCAGGTATCGGATGATCTTCCAAGAAGTCCGCCAATGCTTGTCCTTTTACAGCCTTTTGAGGGATGTACAAAATCTCGAATTGTTGAAATTGGAGGTACCATCTCGCTAGTCGATCACCAAGAACAGGTTTTGACATCACTAACTTGATGGGATTTGCTTTGGAAACGACACGGACAATGAGCTTGAAAGTAGTGGTTCAACTTTTGAATTGAGAAGACTAGCGCCAAACACAACTTTTCAATTGGCGAATAATTTAACTCGTTAGGTGTCATCATCCTGCTCAAGTAGTAAAGAGAGTTTTCTTTCCCCTCACTGTTTTCTTGGGCCAACAGTGCTCCAACAGACCTTTCCTGCGCCGCAATGTATAATATCAATGGCTTTCCTGGTATAGGAGCTGCTAGATGCGGAGGATTCATCAAGTAGGTTTTGATACTTTCGAAGGCATTGCTACAAGCTTGGTCCCACTTAAAAGGAACACCTTTCTTCATGAGGCGACTAAATGGTTGGCACCTCCCAGCCAGGTTTGATATGAATATTCTAAGGTATGCTAGCTTTCCTTGCAGACTTTTCAATTCATGGATACCTCGAGGCTCAGGCATTTTCAAAATGGCATCCACTTTGGCTTGATCAATTTCGATCCCTCGATGTCGGACAATGAAACCAAGGAACTTTCCGGAAGTAACTCCAAAGGCACATTTCAATGGATTCATCCTAAGTTGGTACCTCCGGAGCAATTCAAATACCATCCTCAAGTCCTTCAGGTGGTCGCCCTTCTCTCTTGATTTTACCACCAAGTCATCAACATAACATTCGACATTCTTGTGGAAAAGATTGTCGAAAATATTCTGCATAGCCCTTTGGTAAGTAGCACCAGCGTTCTTCAAGCCAAAAGGCATTACCTTGTAGCAATAAATACCCTTTGGGGTACGGAATGCAGTAAGCTCTTCATCTTTTGGCGCCATGCGTATTTGGTTATAGCCCGATGAACCATCCATAAATGACATTGCCTCGTAACCAGTAGTAGCATCGATCATCAGTTCTGGAATAGGAAGCGGGAATTCATCTTTGGGACACGCATTATTGAGGTCCCTGAAGTTAACGCATACTCGAATCTGGCCATTCTTCTTCCTTACAGGGACAATACTTGAAACCCATGTTGGGTATTTAACTTCCCGAATAAATCCAGCTTCAATGAGCTTGTTAACTTCGGTTTCAATCAGGGGAACCAAGTCTGGCCTAAAATGCCTTTGAGCTTGTTTGACAGGGCGAGCACCATTTTTGACTGCAAGGTCATGGACTGCTACTTTCGGGTCCAAGCCAGGCATCTCTTTGTAACTCCAAACAAAGACATCCCTGAACTCTTTGAGTAACTCAATATAAGTGCTCTCTTTATCGGCTTCTAGTAAAGCACTTAGGTAGGTGGGTCTTGGTTCTTCATCGGTGCCAAGGTTAACTTCTTTTAAGACATCAACTGTCGTCTTCACTCCTTCTTCAAGTTTAGGTGGAGCATCTTTCGCATCTTCATCTTCTTGATGGTCTCCATCATTGGAGGATATGTGATAATACGGCGAAACATCCTCCAATTCCGCATTATCTTCCATCGAAGACGAAACACCATTCTCGCCTTGTACAGTGACATGATACAAAGAACCTACACTTTCTTCATCTTCGTCACGTTCCTTAGTGTAGACCACAGTATATGGCTTCACCTTCAGTACTTCTTTACATGAAACCACAAGTTTTGTTTGTCGCCTCATTCTAGAAGGAACCAAACTTTGGAAATCCTTAGAGATCTCATGGATTTTGGGTGAAGCGGGTGTTCTTATGCTTTGAAAATTTCTCCGGAACTTGTTCCCCTTCTTTAGTGGACCCAATCTTTCAAACACAGAAGTTCTCACAGTTGATTTTCCAAGCCGATCAAAGACAGAAGGCTTGTTAGAAGCGGTTGACTCATCTTCTATACTGATATAATTGCTACTCGCCCTTCTTATTGAGATGCGCACTGGTGACGGTTGCTTGTATCCCAGACCTTCACGTGGTTGCCTTATTGCAGCTTCTGATGGGAGCTTCCCTAACTTTGACGGCTCATTGGGATTGTATCCAGCTTTTGCAAATAGCTTGTAAGCGTTAGGATCGAAACCTTCATCTATTGGCTTTGTAGGGAGTGCCATATTCTGCAAACGATTTTGTGCTACAAACCCTACAAGCGGCTTTGAGGACAACTTTACTGCCTCAATTCATTTTACCGGAAGAGTTAACCCCCTTAGCGTCTTGGTTTAGAGATTATGTGATTCGCCCTCGTCTTTCTTCCTTTTAGGGACATATTGGAGCGCGGGACTTACTTTCTTTCCATAAGACGCAATACCCCCTTTATGAGATTTATTCACGTTGGCGGGTACCTCCTCAGTAACAGTTTTGGCTTTGCCAATAGTCATATCAGCTCTTTTAGTTATGGGTTCGTCATTCTTGCTTTTCGTACCATCATCAACTTTAAGCTCCTTCACAATGCGGTTCTTCAAGTAGAACTTTGCATCGGCGAAGTGTGACTCGGCCTCGGTGAATGGCTCATCATCAGCAACTACCGTCTTCTCGACTTCACCCTCGTAGTATTTTAAACATTGATAGTAGGTAGATGGAACAACTTTATTCTCATGTATCCGAGGCCTCCCAAGCAAAACATTGTATGAAGTCTTTGCGTCGATCACATGCAGCCATGCACTTGATTGCATATCCTCAATAGTGATTCCCAGCCTGATCGCGCCTATGGCTCTTTGCCCCCCTTGGTTGAATCCTTGGATCATCACACGACTTTCTGAGAGTTTGTTCATGGGAATACCAAGTTCTTTCACAGTATGGATTGGCAAAATGTTCACTAAGGATCCTCCATCAACCAAAATCCGGTTTACCCTTTCATCGCGCATATAGCCAACCAGGTACAATGGGCGGTTATGAGGAGTGTCACCTAGCAAAAGATCGTCATTTGTGAACGTGACCTTTTCCTCACAAGCAGTAACTTCTTGAGGAGTGGACTCGATGGGCTTTTCCGAAGATGGTGCCAATGGTAGGTCATCACTCTTTTCTTCCCCTTTGTCAGTATGGCAACAAGAGGCATCAATGCCCTCATGGGAAATCTTCGTGCGGATCCAACTTGGTAAAAACTCCTCCAAGGTCACTGGATTTTGTGGCTTTTGAGGGTGGTGCATCTCCACTTTTGCTTTCTTCAAATGCCTAACTGGATTCTTTTTTATTGGTCTTTTTACCATCATCTTCCTTGTTGGTTGTTCCACTGATTCTTTTCGTGGGCTCCTTTTGTGGCGCCTACGATGAGTCACCAACGTCCAACCTTCATCATCATCAGGTTGGTTGACTTCAGCTTTGTCGCTCTCCAGTAATTCTTCATTTTTACTTTCTTTAAAACCACATAATTCATCCGGACTAAATGAGCCAAAGGTGATAGAGACTTGGTTTGCGCTTGCTTTCTCATCTTCACGCACGATCTTCTTTTCGCAAACCAAGTCCATGACTTTATCCTTGAAGACAAAGCACTTCTCCAGAGTGTGGCTTACTAGTCGGTGATATTTGCAGTAATTTGGGTCATTTGTTTTCCCAGCTTCATTTGGCCGCTTCATCTCTGGAAGCTCAATGAGATTTAAATCAAGGAGTTCTTCAAAGATAGCTGGCACATCGGAATCTAGAAATGGGTACTCTTTCTCTTGCATTTCTTTTAAAGTCAACTTTCCACTTGGCTTATCGTGAAAAGAAGTGGATTTCATACTCTGCTTCTTGCTCACCTTCGTCGTGAACTTCATAGGTGACGTATTGACATTCATAGCTTCTTTGCTTTCAGACTTGGGTACGAACTTGCTCCACTTCCTGACTTCTTTCTTGTCATTTGCTTTGCGAGGTTCATAGATGGGCAGCCTTTCATTTCCAGCGGAGGCCATGCTCAATTCCATGTCATGGGCACGAGTTGCAAGTTCTTCAAATGTGCTAGGCTTGATACCTTGCAAGATGTAGCGCAATCCCCCAATGCATGCCTTGGATGCACATCTCTATGCCTGAAGCTTCACTAAGCCTGTCTTTGCAGTTGAGGCTTGCATTCCTCCAACGATTGATAAAGTCGATAACTGGTTCCCCCTTTCGTTGACGAGTATTTGTAAGCTCTATCATACTCACCGTGCGTCTTGTGCTATAAAAGCGATTGAGGAATTCTTGCTCTAGTTGATCCCAGCTGTCGATAGATCCAGCCTCGAGGTCCGTGTACCAGTCAAAAGCATTTCCTTTTAGCGAGCGGACAAATTGCTTGATGAGGTAATCTCCATAAGTCCCAGCATTGTTGCACGTCTCCACGAAGTGCGCAACATGTTGCTTCGGGTTACCTTTACCATCAAACTGTTGAAACTTCGGAGGTTGATAGCCAGCAGGCATCTTCAACATATCGACCCTTGCAGTGTACGACTTTGCATATGTAAGGGAGGATTTGGCAGCAACTTCATATTTGTTCTTAATGGTTCCTTCGATGAACTCCTTCAGTTGATCGATTGGAATCATCCCTTCAGATGGGACAGGGATAGCCTTAGTGGATGCTGCTTGTCTTGGGGGAGAGTCACTCTCTAGAACTTCTGGGAGCTTGCCGGGTGCATGGGTAGATTCTTCTTCCATCAAGATTCCCACCCTGTCTGTTAGCTTGTCAATTCTAGCCTCTTGATTTTGCATGCATTTGGTCAAGCCAGCGATTGCTTCCGTCAAGTTTGCCAACTACTCCTCCATAGATGAAGTGTTTGTCACCATGGCTTGCATGATTGTCGTGGATGAGGGAGAGTAGCATGGATTTTCACACAGATTGATCCTTGATTGGCTCACGCTATATGGTGTAAGTGGGGAGGATCCATCACTTGAAGCATCATCATCTTCCTTCACAGCAGAGTGCTTGGAGCCGGAGAGGTCAAGCAGAGCAAGAGTTTTCTTGATCTTTTCAGCAACATCGCTTCCTCCTTCAGATGCGTTTGTGGCAGATCTTGCTCCTTTTGAGGATGAAGATCCAAAAACAGGGATTGATGCGGACGACACTTGGGGTGCTTGTTGTCCTAAAAAGCTTTCTTTGCTCCTCGTAACTGGTCCGAAGCTTCCAAAGGTGACATCGAGGATGCTTTCCACATCAGCATAGAACCTGGAGTTAGCAACCTTGGTGGAAGTTGAAACGGAGTTGATTTTCTTTGAAGCCATTTCAATGTTCTTGGTATTTGGTGAATGAAAAGTTGAGATGAGAGATAGAGATTGTCCCACTGGGCGTGCCAGAATTTGTAGACAATAAATTTGCGTCGAGAAAATAAAATCAAGACCGAAAATATTGCAACAATCGTAGTATTTTATTTCGAATATTTGAGTGTTACAATCTCTATGAATCCTCTGATTCTTCTTTCCAATAGTAAATAAATTCAAGGGCCTTTGAGCTTGATCTTGAATCTATATTTGCTTCCACGAACGATGATCTTGTTCTTGAGCTTGAGCTTGATTGCTTGAACTTGACCTTGATTTGTTCTTTGTTCTTGAACTTGAACTTGATTTCTTCTTCGTTCTTGAGCTTGAACTTGATTTCTTGAACTTGAACTTGAACTTGAAGCTTGAAACTTGTGGAGGAATTTGCAGCGTTTGATCCACGAGCTCTTTCTTGGTTCTTGTTATATCTTCTGGTGTCTTTTCTGAGTTATGAAAACCCCTATTTATAGTTGTGGAAGGGAAGAGTTATGATAAGAACAAACTCTTTCTGATCAATCAAATTGAAGTGTGACATGGACGCATTTGATTGGCCAGAACATGTTACTTGCACACGTGGCACGGTTTCATTGGCCTTTTAGTGTGACTTGGCATGCCTTGTCATTTTGACACGTGGCATGATCCTATTGGCTCTTCCGTTTGACTTGGCGCGCCACGTCATTTGACACGTGGCACCAAACTGGGCCTCTAGGAAGATGTCATCTTGGGCTTAATGAAGTGGACTCATCACTTTAGCCCAATTAAATGGGCTAGCCCAATGGATTAAGACTTAATTATTTAATCCATGTGTATCGAATTTATATGATTAATCCAATCATATTAGCCCATAATATTTATTTGGACTAGTATATTTAACATATAATCCAAATTATTTATTAAATTTGAATCCAAAAAATTTTACATGCTTACACTATGAATGTGGTGTGTTGTGAATAGAAGTTAGGGAATCTGTTTGAAAAATGTAACAAGGCTGTTTCCACTTGGTAGTTCAATTTCCATATGTTAGTTAAGTTGTTCAGTTCTGCTTGTTTCTTTTCTGTCCTTCTTGAGTGGCCTACATGGATAATGAGGGGTATATAACTCACTTCATGTTGAACTACTTAAGTTTGGTGCTAAAACTTTGAAAGGGGGATTCTGATCTTCTCATATCCTGCGTATAGATCTGAAATCACACTTGTTATTTGAGATTTCTCTTATTAATAATAATTTGTCGAAATGAATTCATGAGGTTAGTGAAACTACACCTGTTGGTTTTGTTTATTAATACATTTGAGAATATGACTATGGTCTGGTGGAATGTTGAGCCAATAGCCTTTAAGGCTTTGTATTGTAAGGATTCGAAATGGGATCCTGCTCCCTCACTCCGACTTTTGCAATGTTTGAATTCTTTGGGCTCGAGACCTTGAGGTCACTTGCAAGGGAAATGGCTTGACCATTCGCTGCTTCTTAAGCCCAACAACTGGATAGTTTGTTGCTGAATCTTTCACAACGGGCTTGACTTAAAGGTGCCCAAACGTTAATATTAAAGGTTTAGCTGGTTGATTCATGTTTAGTTAGTTGAAGTTCAGAAAATAATTTGACGAGTGTGATTTCTCGTTTTTCATACAGTGTGTAACTGATTGGTTTTGATTAATCGAACAAATGTTGGGTTAAGAGGACTGGGCTTAACGATGGCCCAAAGATCGCTACAGACTCGGCAATTTGTCACATACCTTGAGGCTCGGCAAAGTGTATATTAGTTCATATTGATTTAATTCTAGTTAAATAAAAATTGCTTTTATGTTTCCTTTTAGTACATTAAGACTGAATTCAAAAAAAAAAAGAGAATTTTCTTTTAGTAACTCTTTAAAAAAGTTTTCTTTTAAAGTATTAATCTCAAAAATTCAAAAATATTTTCTTTTGAGGCTCTTCTTTGGGAAATTAATGAAAAATAAAAAAAAAATACTTTCCCAAGAACTTTAGGACATTGTGCACAGAAGAGAAAAAATATATTTTAGCTTTATCTTTAAAGTTTCTTTCTTAGGTAATCAAAAACCGAAATCCAAAAAAATTTTTTTTTTTTTATTTTGTTCATTTCTCGTTTCGAAGTCTTTCTTCAGGGGTATCAAACGATGATTCGAAATACTTTTCTTTGGTTTATTGTTTGGACTTCATTTCAAAAAAAGAAACCAAAAAATATTTTTCTCTTGTAGGATTTTTCCTTAATAATTTCCCAAAGGGTATTGGTTTCAAAAAAAAAAAAGGAAAAAATATATGCTCGCTAAGCTTGAGTTTGGAATAGGTTATAGAACATTAAGTCTAGAAAAAAAAAGGATTTGCTTCTTTTGTTTCTCTTTTCTTATCGAGTAGTCATTAAGGTAAAAAAAAAGGAAAAGAAAAAGAAAATGAGAACGCCAGTTTGTTTGCTTTATTCTCGGTCTTCTAGAACTATGCAAAGATCTGATTCATGCGGGGTCATGATACGTAGGCAACCTATATAGGGTTCGATCGAATCATTTTTTTATTATTAAAAGAAAAAAAAGAAAAAAAAAGAGAAAAAAAAGGAAAAAAATAAAGAAAAAGAAAAAAAAAGTGAAATTATGGGACGTGAGAAATGAAAGGAAAGAAAAGAGTGATAATTAGAAAAAAAGAGGAAGGAAAATGATCAAGCAAGTGCTAGAAAAGCAAAGAAAAGAGAGGATTGAAATGATCAAATTGGGATGATGCCAACTGACCTTCGTACCCTCGAAGTCATTTTAGAACCGATAACTGTGGCTAGGTGCATTGCATTAAATGTGATATTTTTAGTTGTTAAATGCACTAACGCTAATATGATGACTTCATTTGGTTCCTCTTTGTTCTCCTCATTATAGCAGAAGGGTGGTTGGTTTGTGGTTCTTAAGGTAACTCGTCCATACAACACAAGGTCAAAGGGCAAGGTAGCCATGGCTAGCAAAAACTTGGGCACAAGAGTTGTTGNCACTTTTGCTTTCTTCAGATGCCTAACTGGATTCTATCTCCTTGGTCATTTCACCATCATTTTCCTTGTTGGTTGTTCTATTGATTCTTTTCGTGGGCTCCTTTTGTGGCGCCTACGACGAGTCACCAACGTCCAACCTTCATCATCATCAGGTTGATTGTCTTCAACTTTGTCTTTCTCCAGTAATTCTTCATTTTTACTTTCTTTAACACCGCATAATTCATCCGGACTGAATGAGCCGAAGGTGATAGAGACTTGGTTTGCGCTTGCTTTCTCATCTTCAAGCACGATCTTCTTTTCGCGAGCCAAGTCCATGACTTTATCCTTGAAGACAAAGCACTTCTCTAGAGGGTGGCTTACAAGTCGGTGATATTTGCAGTAGTTTGGGTCATTTGTTTTCCCAGCTTCATTTGGTCGCTTCATCTCCGGAAGCTCAATGAGATTTAACTCGAGGAGTTCTTCGAAAATGGCTGGCACATCTGAATCTAGAAATGGGTACTCTTTCTCCTGCATCTCTTTTAGAGTCAACTTTCCACTTGGCTTGTCTTGAAAAGAAGTGGATTTCATACTCTGCTTCTTACTCACCTTCGTCGTGAACTTCATAGGTGACGTATTGACATTCATAGCTTCTTTGCTTTCAGACTTGGGTACGAACTTGCCCCACTTCCTGACTTCTTGCTTGTCATTTGCTTTGCGAGGTTCATAGATGGGCAGCCTTTCATTTCCAGCGGAGGCCATGCTCAATGCCATGTCATGGGCACGAGTTGCAAGTTCTTCAAATGTGCTAGGCTTGATACCTTGCAAGATGTAGCGCAATTCCCAATGCATGTCTTGGATGCACATCTCTATGCCTGAAGCTTCACTAAGCCTGTCTTTGCAGTTGAGGCTTGCATTCCTCCAACGATTGATAAAGTCGATAACTGGTTCCCCCTTTCATTGACGAGTATTTGTAAGCTCTACCATACTCACCGTGCGGCTTGTGCTATAAAAGCGATTGAGGAATTCTTGCTCTAGTTGATCCCAGCTATCGATAGATCCAGCCTCGAGGTCCGTGTACCAGTCAAAAGCATTTCCTTTTAGCGAGCGGACAAGCTGGTTGATGAGGTAATCTCCATAAGTTCCAGCATTGTTGCATGTCTCCACGAAGTGCGCAACATGTTGCTTCGGGTTACCTTTACCATCAAACCGTTGAAACTTCGGAGGTTGATAGCCAGCAGGCATCTTCAACATATCGACCCTTGCAGTGTACGGCTTTGCATATGTAAGGGAGGATTTGGCAGCAACTTCATATTTGTTCTTAATGGTTCCTTCGATGAACTCTTTCAGTTGATCGATTGGAATCATCCCTTCAGATGAGACAGGGATATCCTTAGTGGATGCTGCTTGTCTTGGGGGAGAGTCACTCTCTAGAACTTCTGGGAGCTTGCCGGGTGCATGGGTAGATTCTTCCTCCATCAAGATTCCCACCCTGTCTGTTAGCTTGTCAATATGCATTTGGTCAAGCCAGCGATTGCTTCCGTCAAGTTTGCCAACTGCTCCTCCATGGATGAAGTGTTTGTCACCATGGCTTTCATGATTGTCGTGGATGAGGGAGAGTAGCATGGATTTTCACACAGATTAATCCTTGATTGGCTCACGCTATGTGGTGTAAGTGGGGAGGATCCATCACTTGAAGCATCATCATCTTCCTTCACAACAGAGTGCTTGGTGCCGGAGAGGTCAAGCAGAGCAAGAATTTTCTTGATCTTTTCAGTAACATCGCTTCCTCCTTCAGATACGTTTGTGGAAGATCTTGCTCCTTTTGAGGATGAAGATCCGAAAACAGGGGTTGATGCGAACGGCACTTGGGGTGCTTGTTGTCCTAAAGAGCTTGCTTTGCTCCTCGTAACTGGTCCGAAGCTTCCAAAGGTGACACCGAGGATGTTTTCCACATCATCATAGAACCTGGAGTTAGTAGCCTTGGTGGAAGTTGAACCGGAGTTGATTTTCTTTGAAGCCATTTCAATGTTCTTGGACTTTGGTGATTGAAAAGTTGAGATGAGAGATAGAGATTGTCCCACTGGGCGTGCCAGAATTTGTAGACAATAAATTTGCGTCGAGAAAATAAAATCAAGACCGAAAATATCGCAACAATCGTAGTATTTTATTTCGAATATTTGAGTGTTACAATCTCTATGATTCCTCTGATTCTACTTTTCTAGTATAAATTCAAGGGCCTTTGAGCTTGATCTTGAATTTGAATTTGATTTATCCGTCGTGAACACTTTGATTGTTGCCACGAATTTTATCACGAACAAGTAGCCTTGACCTTGAACGCCTTGTATTTGATTTGACTTCGTTCTTGATCTTGAATACTTGAATTGTTCTTCGTTCTTGAGCTTGAATACTTGATCTCTTCTTCGTTCTTGAACTTGAACTTGATTGCTTGAACTTGAACTTGATTTCTTGAAGCTTGAAACTTGTGGAGGAATTTGCAGTGTTTGATCCACGAGCTCTTTCTTGCTTCTTGTTATAACTTCTGGTCCCTTTTCTGAGTTATGAAGACCCCTATTTATAGTTGTGGAAGGGAAGAGTTGTGATAAGAACAAACTCTTTCCGACCAATCAAATTGAAGTGTGACATGGCCACATTTGATTGGCCAGAACATGTCACTTGCACACGTGGTGCGATTTCATTGGCCTTTAGTGTGACCGGGCATGCCTTGTCATTTTGACACATGGCATGGTCCTATTGGCTCTTCCGTTTGACTTGGCGCGCCACGTCATTTGACACGTGGCGCCAAACTGGGCCTCTAGGAAGATGTCATCTTGGGCTTATTGAAGTGGGCTCATTACTTTAGCCCAATTTAATGGGCTAACCCAGTGGATTAAGACTTATTTATTTAATCCGTATATATTGGACTTATATAATTAATTTAATTATATTAGCCATAATATTTATTTGAACCAATATATCTTGAATTTAAAATATAATCCAAATCATTTTATGAATTTAATTTCAACAAAATTCATATGCCTACAGTATCATTTCAATGTGGAGGTAACTACAGCCGAATAGATGTTACTCTTGTCAGAAGACGTGATAAGGACACATGTAAGAATTTTAAGTTTATACCTAAAGAGAACTAATCACCCAACATAGACTAGTGGTCTTAATATAAAAAAAGACCAATGGTTTAAGAAGAAGACATACAAGATGTTGAAAATTAGATGATTGCATTATCCGCCACAAATCAAGAAGCTATATTTAAAGAAAAGTTGCAAATGAATAGGAGATGAGACGTAGAATGAGATGCAGATACAAATTAGGAGGAAATGTGAAGTAGCATTAAGAAAGTAACAAGTAAAATTTTAGGAGTGTCTTAAGAGTTAGGGCTTCGATAAAAAGACGCCAGTGGAATAAGACCAAAAAAAGTGTTATAGAAAGCTTCCAAAATCCAAAGGAAGATGGTATTTGAGGAATACAAGAGAGATAAGATTGCAATCAAGAAGGTAATCATTAGAGATAGAGGAAGCTGTCGATTACTTCTACCAAATGTTAGGGACACAAAAGGAGAGAAAAAAAGTTATAAACTCGACTTTGGCATGACAGGCATCCGATGCTAAGCAATCAAACCAAAAGAACCTTATAAGATAGACATCACAATATTATGTATTATTAAAGCCAAGATATAAATTAATCAATATCTTAACTTAGATTAAAAGTCGATGCTCGTGAGTTAATAATAAGTATTTAAAAAGATAATTTGTGTGTCAGTAGCCTAGCAAATCAACCAATGACTCTAATAAAATACTACCCATAATACTAACATTTGTCTATGGAGCTTCTACGAAGAATGAACTAATAAAATAATCTAAGGACACAACCTGGAACAACTATGAATGAAAGAATAGATAAATAGACTCCCACGAACAAGCATATGGAATCACTAGATATCTAAAAGCAGCTAGTACTCTTAGTCTGTGCGATCCCCTTGTACATATTCTTCTCCAATACCTAACATACCATCAAAAACAATAATAGTATATTTGAGTATTAGGTACTCAGTGAGTGTCTTGGGACAAGAGCTCATATAATAAAATAAGAATAATAATATATAAAATAAAACAATATTGAGGGAAAGTTTAAATCAAATACACATAATAAATTATGTACTTAGTAGAAATCAACAGTAAAAGAAGTATGTAGTTCACACTCATCATGCCCGAAAGTTCCACCATGTCATATAGGCCAAGTCATGCCAATACATGCTCAATTCATGCCAATACAGTCCCAAGTCATGTCAATACATGCCTAAGTCATGCCAATACAGGCCTGAGTCAAGTTCGGTCTTAATTAGTTAAATCTGTTTCTTAGGTTATAGTGTTTTATCCAAATTATTCTTGGTCAGTTCAATAACACATATACGGAGCAAATTAGACATACATATAGCACATCCAATAATACAGAGTCTCGATGTGATCTTGTCCTGCAGGCGCATAGAGTATCGTTCAAGCGCTTTGTTGTAAAAATAAGTTTTTTAAAATAGACATACCTTGAATCCTGTTAAACTAGCTCAAATATATATATTCCAACGCTCTAACAATCACTCTATATGCAATAAGAGTGATAAAGATTAAAACTTTATTGAATTATAAGTCCCTATCCTTTTTCATAAAACTAGGGTTTAGGCCTATAATGGCGTTCTTTGTTGTTTAAGTTAATACAAATAACACCCATTACCTTTATCAGTTAATTAGGATCACTAAGAAGGTATAAAGTTCTTACATTTAAAGAGATCCCTAAACTTCCACTTCAATTGCTCTTTGCTGAATTTTCAAGAATCTAGGGATTTTAAAGATAATTTTGTATTAATCCTTGTTAGTTTGGTATAATAATCAACGAATAGGAACTCACCTTGTATGATTTAGATTCTCCTATAAAAATTGGCCAAAGTAGGTTCTGAAATCCCAAAACTTCCTTTCTTTTTAGATTTTTGTCAGTTTTCGACATGCGGCCACCACATACGGTATGTTGGTGGTATGTCAATTCCTGAAGCCTATGATGATGGATATCAGTTGATATGCGGGCAATAAACGGTTAATATATGACTCGTATATTGAATATACGACCCGTAGGTTGAACATGCGACCTGTATATGGCCTCCGCAAGTCACCTTGAGAAACTTGAATTTTTCATCTCAACACACGGTACAACGTGCATCCGTATGTCCAACATACGTTCCATATGGTGCTTTGCATGTCAAGTTCAAAGGCTTGAAAATTTTAACTTCCAGTGATTTTGAAGACCCCACATACGGTTGGACATGTGGTCTATATCTCGAATGTGTATGCGCATCCTGGCCGCATCTTGGCCCAGATTGATTCCTTTCAACTCCAATCCTTTTGTATACTTGGCACACGCTCAGATATTGACTTTCTCGCGTGTGTCCGCCTTAATTTTTAAGGTTCCGGTTTAACCAAAAGTATTTAATGAGTCTAAACCTTACCTAAATCTACAAGGTGTTATACTATCTCACCATTTGGAACATTTGTCCTCGAATGCGGATTATTGCCTAAAATTTGACTAACTCCTCAGATTTTCAAAAGTTTTGCTAGAGTTCTTTTATAACTGGAGCTATCCCATAATCAAAAACTTAACTAACAATTAAAAACATAGTCCTCACAAGCACTTCCACAACCAAAAAAACTATCTTTCAATGTATACTATGGGTTTCATATCATTAGCTGACATTTCTAAAATTTCAATTATTGAAAGGTCAATACATACTTGAATAGGGAAGAAATGAGGGTATATCCTCTTCTGCCTCCCAAGTCACCTCCTCGGTATTATGATTTCGCTATAAGACTTTAACTGAAGTTACATCCTTTGTCCTTCGCCCTCAGACTTGGCGATCTAGGATATGCACATGTTCTTCTTCATAGGACAACCCTTTATTTATTTTCGCTTCTTCCTAATATAGGATGTAGGAAGGATCAAGTTTATACAACCTTAACATCGACATATGAAAGACCGGATATACCATGAACTTTTCGGGTGGCAACTCCAGCTCATAATCTTCATTTCCAACCTTCTTAACAATTTCATAGGGACCAATATAACGAGGAGTAAGGTTGCCCTTTCTATCGAAATGCATTGGCAACACTTTCAAGAACATTTTGTCACCCACTGCAAATTCCAACTCGTAACGCCTCACGTCCGCATAAGACATTTGTCAACTTTGAGCTATTCTGAGTCATTGCACGATAAAATTCACTTTTTCAATGGCTTCATAAACTGAGTCGGGTCCCTATAATTTTACTTCCATTGGCTCAAATTGACCAATCAGCAATCGATAATGCCGCCTATATAATGCTTCGTATAGAACCATCTAAATACTAGTCTAGTAACTGTTATTGTAAGCAAACTCGACAAGAGGCAGATGCTCATCCCAATTCCCTCCAAAATCAATCACACACACTCTCGTAGAATATCTTCAAGAGTTGGAATAATTTTTCCCACATGGTGATCCGTTTGAGAATGAAAGACAGCGCTCAAATTGACATAAGTTCCTAGATCTTCTTGGAAATATTGCCAAAAGTGAATGGTAAATTACGTACCTCAGTCAGATATAATAGATGTAAAAATATCATGTAACCTGACTATCTTCTTCAAATGCGACCTAGCATCGTGATTTGCAGTATCATTCGTCTTCACATGATGGAAGTGTACTGATGGAGTTATATTTTGCCTTCGTGTGACGTAAACCCACAACGAATCATCTCCCACTTCCACTGAAGAATTTTATTATTTTGAGTTAATCCATCAGGCATTTAGTGTTCAGTCTTTCACTTGCTAGCAATTTAAGCACTTAGCCACAAAGCTGGATATATCCATTTTCATACTAGTCCATCAATAGTATTGTTTCAAATCCTTATACATCTTGGTGGATCCTATATGCACAGAATATTTAGAACTATGCGCTCCCACCATTAATCTTTCACTAAATCCAACCATCCTCTCTTCTGAGATTCAACTTCCGTTCGTTGAAAATATATTGCAAGCTCTTGTGATCAGTTAAGAGATTATAGTGCTCACCATACTGATAGGGTGCCAAATCTTCAAGGCGAATACAGAAACAACTAATTCCAAATTGTGTCCCATAATTCTTCTTGCACCTCTTTAATTGATGGGAAGCACAAGCAATAACTTTATCGTTCTGTATTAGTACACATTCCGATCCTACTCTGGAAGCATCACAATAAATCACATGACCACTAGACCCCAAAGGCAGAGTCAAAAGAGGAGCAAAAGTCAATCTCACCTTTAATTCACTACTAGAAATCCGGTAAAAAGCGATCAAAGTTGGTCGCTTATAGACCTAAAAGCGACCAAACATGCCTGGTCGCTATATTGCTGGTCCCATTATTTTAGGGACCAAAGTTGGTCGCTAATTAGCGACCAACTTTGGTCTCTAAGGTAAAAGGACCAAATATTCCGGGTATTAACTATAGCGACCAACTTTGGTCGCTTTATTATTTTAATAATATAATTTTGGCGACCAAAGTTGGTAATACGTTATTTATTTATTTATTATTAATCATAAAAAAGCGACCAACTTTGGTCTCTAATCCAAATATTATATTTTAAAATCTGGAAAATAGAGACCAAGGTTGGTAGCTATTTTATTAATTTTTTAATTTTTTTAAAAAAATAAGCGACCAAAGTTGGTCGCTAATTTCAAGAATTTAATTTTTTTTAAATATAAGCGACCAAAGTTGGTCGCTATTTTTTCAGATTTTTTTTTTTAATGGAATAGCGACCAAGGTTGGTCACTTTTTAAAAATCTGGGTAAAAAGAGACCAACTTTGGTCCAGAAAATTATTTTTTTTTAATGAAAAGCGACCAAAAAGAGACCAAAGTTGGTCGCTTTTCTGNCTGAACTTACAACAACAATGAACTAATTAGCAAAGGCACAGTTGCAACAAGTTCAAAATCCTCGCCAAGTGAATGCCATGGAGGGTGTCAACATGCTAGTGAACAATAGAAGACAAAGAGGTCAACAGAACCAAGGGAGTTCGGATCAATTTGACAATGATTGTGGTGGATTCCAAGATGATGGTTATGATGGGCAGAATGAAGAGGTACAATATGTGAATAACTATCAAGGCCAAAGGGGCAATTCTTCTAACCAGCAGCAACAATGGAGATCCCAAGGCAATTGAGGTATCCAACAACAAGGCAACAACAATTGGGGAAACAATAATCAAAATCTAAATTGGGGCAATCAAAACAACAATCGAAACAATCAAGGAAACTGGGGCAACAACAACAACAATTGGGGTGGAAACAACAACCAGGGTGGATGGAAAACCAACCAGGGAAATCAGGGGCAAGGATTACAAAGACCCCCAATGTATCAACAACCGAGCAATCCACTGTCTTTTCCATCCCAGGGTCCTAGTTCTTCCAACAGTGACATGGGGAGAATTGAAATGATGTTTGAACAGATGATGAAAAAGAATGCTGACTCCGATGCGCAATTGGCTTCTCACAACACTTCAATCAGAAATTTGGAGGTTCAGCTAGGCCAAATATCACACTCTTTGAATACTCGCCCTAAGGGGGCTCTACCGAGTGATACGGTAGTTAAGCCAAAGGGTGGGAACAATCATGTTATGGCAGTAACTACAAGGATTAGACGAGGCAGTGATGTGAATGCCTCCAAACAAAAGCAAATTTTGAGCGATGAAGTTGAGTTGCAAGAAGATGAAGTTCCTTTGGTGGTTGAGAATGTGATTGATGAAAATGTTAATGAAGATGTGAGGATTGATATTCAAGATGCCGAGGTGGAAACATAGAATGACGTGAACCCGTCTAGGGAACATGTAATAGATATGCCGGAGCCAATTGTGCCAAAAGCCAAGGCACCCTTGCCTAGGCCACCTCCACCTTATCCTCAGAGGCTAGCAAAGCAGAAAAATGAGAATCAGTTCAAAAAGTTCCTTGACAGGATGAAGAGCTTATCCATTAATGTGCCTTTGGTGGAGGCTTTGGAGCAAATGCCTTGCTATGCTAAATTCATGAAAGATTTGGTGACAAAGAAAAGATCCATGGACTGTGAAACTATCAAGATGACCCACCAAGTTAGTGCTATAGTACATTCAATGGCCCCGAAGTTGGAGGATCCCGGTGCTTTCACCATTCCTTGCACTATTGGGAGTGCAGACTTTGCCAAAACTCTATGTGATTTGGGGGCGAGTATCAACTTGATGCCCTACTCAGTTTTCAAGACTTTGGGTATTGGGCAACCGAGGCCGACTTCCATGAGGTTGAAAATGGCAGATAGATCGATGAAGAGGACTTTGGGTATAATAGATGATGTTCTCGTCCGGGTGGACAAATTTATCTTGCCAGCTGATTTTGTGATCTTGGATTGTGAGGTAGATTATGAAGTTCCGATCAAATTGGGGAGACCTTTCCTTGCTACGGGGAAGGCCTTAGTTGATGTGGAAGCAGGGGAACTCACCTTCCGGGTGGGTGATGAAAAAGTAGTCTTTTATGTGTGCAAGTCAATGAAGCAGCGCAATTGTACCGAGGTGTGCTCATTTGTGGATCTTGTCACGGCTATGATAATTGATGAAACTAGTGCAGTGATCAATGTGGAGGACCGTCTGGAGGCCGTATTGCTGAATCTTGATGTCAGTGATGATGAGGGCCGAGTGGAGTGCGTGAATGCTTTACATGGAATGGGCTCTTATTCTTATGAGCCTAGGAAACTCTCTTTGGATCTTGAAAATAGAAAGACTCCTCCAACAAAGCCTTCAATTGAGGAGCCTCTGGTGTTGGAGTTGAATCCATTACCTCCACACCTCAGGTATGCATTCTTAGGCCCTAGTTCAACTTCGCCAGTTATTCTTTTCTCTTGTCTTACTAACATGCAGGTAGATGCCACATTGGCGGTGCTCAAAAAGCGGACGAAGGCAATTGGATGGACTTTAGCTGATATTCGGGGAATAAGCCCCGCATTCTGTATGCACAAGATTATTCTTGAAGATAATGCAAAACCCATATTGGAACATCAAAGGAGGTTGAACGAGGCAATGCAGGAAGTTGTGAAAAAGGAGGTGATCAAGTGGTTAGATGCCGGGGTTGTGTACCCTATTTCTGACAGCTCGTGGACTTCGCCGGTGCAGTGTGTGCCGAAGAAGGGTGGTATGACCGTGGTGACCAATGCTAAAAATGAACTAATTCCAACCCGGACAGTGACCGGATGGAGGGTGTGCATGGACTACCGCAAGTTGAACAAGGTTACCCGTAAGGATCACTTCCCATTGCCTTTCCTTGACCAAATGCTTGATCGTCTTGCTGGGCGTGCCTTCTACTGTTTCTTGGATGGATATTCTGGGTACAACTCTTGATTGATCCAGAAGATCAGGAGAAGACCACTTTTACTTGTCCATATGGCACCTTTGCCTTTTCTCAGATGCCTTTTGGGTTGTGTAATGCACCGACGACATTCCAACGGTGTATGATGGCCATTTTCATCGATATGGTGGAAGATATTTTGGAGGTGTTCATGGACGACTTTAGTGTGGTGGGTGATTCATTTGATGAATGTTTGAAAAATCTAGATAGAGTGTTGGCCCGTTGTGAAGAAACCAATCTTGTGCTCAATTGGGAAAAATGTCACTTTATGGTTGAGGAGGGCGTAGTGCTCGGTCATAAAATTTCAAAGCATCGCATAGAGGTAGACAAGGCTAAAATAGAGGTGATTTCAAGGCTTCCTCCCCCCACTTCTGTCAAGGGGGTTAGAAGTTTTCTTGGGCATGCGAGGTTCTACCGGAGATTTATCAAGGACTTTTCGAAGGTAGTGAATCCTTTGTGCAAGCTACTAGAAAAGGATGGCAAGTTCCTGTTCGATGAGGGATGTATTCAAGCATTTGGACTTCTCAAGCATAAGTTGACCACCACCCCTATCATTACCGCACCCAATTGGAGCTTGCCTTTCGATCTATGTGCGACGCGAGTGATGTTGCGGTTGGGGCAGTTTTGGGAAATGTTTCATCCGGTGTACTACGTGAGCAAGACAATGAATGAGGCCCAAAGGAACTACACGGTAACTGAGAAAGAGTTGTTGGCTATTGTGTTCGCAATGGAAAAATTTCGGCCGTATCTCCTGGGAGCTAAGGTCATAGTGCACACCGATCATGCAGCTCTTAGGTATTTGATGACGAAGAAAGACTCCAAGGCTAGGATGATGCGATGGGTCTTGTTACTTCAAGAGTTTGATATGGAAATTGTGGACCGGAAAGGTAGTGAAAACCAAGTGGCGGACCACTTGTCCCGCTTGAAGGAGGAAGGGAGGCCATGTGATGGCCTAGAGATCAATGATGCATTTCCCGATGAGCAACTACTTTCTGTGTCAATGACTGATATGCCATGGTTTGCAGATGTTGCTAATTACCTTGTGACTGGTATAATCCCGTGTGAGCTCTCTTCTAACCTAAGGAAGAAGCTCAAACGGGATAGTTTGGATTTCTCTTGGGATGAGCCGTACTTATTCAAGATTTGCACCGATGGAGTAATTCGAAGGTGTGTCCCTGAGGAGGAGCAGTTGAGTATCTTAGAGGCTTGTCATTCCTCTCCCTATGGTGGCCATCATGGCGGAGCAAGGAAAGTTCTTAGTTGTGGGTTTTACTGGCCAACTTTGTATAAAGATGCAAGTGCTCTTGTGAAAAGGTGTGACGAATGTCAAAGAGCGGGTGGTATTTCGAAAAAATATGAGATGCCTCTCAACACCATTCTAGAAGTGGATATTTTTTATGTGTGGGGTATTGATTTTATGGGCCCATTTGTAAGCTCATGTGGGAATACCTACATTCTAGTGGCGGTTGACTATGTTTCAAAATGGGTTGAGGCCGTGGCCATGCCCAACAATGAAGCTCAGAGTGTGGTTGCATTTCTCAAAAAGAGTATTTTTACAAGGTTTGGCACTCCTCGTGCAATCATAAGTGATGGGGGGTCGCACTTTTGCAATAGAGCTTTTGATACCTTACTTGCAAAGTATGGTGTCAATCACAAAGTTTCTACTCCTTATCATCCACAGGCGAGTGGCCAAGTTGAAGTCTCAAACAGGGAAATCAAGAGTATTCTGTCTAAAACGGTCAATGCAAATAGGATCGATTGGTTTCAAAAGTTGGATGATGCTCTATGGGCTCACAGGACTGCTTACAAGACTCCAATTGGTATGTCTCCGTACCGGTTGGTGTTTGGGAAAGCTTGCCATCTACCGGTTGAGTTAGAGCACAAGGCCATGTGGGCCTTGAGGAAGCTGAATCTTGAATGGGATGTGGCAGCAAATCTTCGTGTGGAGCAACTTAATGAACTTGATGAATTCCGATTCCATGCCTACTCTAGTTCATCCTTGTACAAGGACAAGATGAAGTACCTTCATGCTAAATATGCTCGTGGCAAGGAGTTCAAAGTGGGTGATTTGGTTCTCTTGTTCAACTCTCGGTTACGTCTGTTTCCGGGAAAGCTTAAATCAAAATGGAGTGGACTTTTTGAAGTGGTGTTTTGTGACTCCGTTTGGTGCACTTGATTTGAAGAACAAAAATGGGGAGGTTTTAAGAGTTAATGGGCACAGGGTCAAGCACTACTTGGGAAAAATTGATGACAGCCATGTGGTGGCACTTCTTCATCTAAAGTGATTTGATGGTAACCTGCGTCGTGTCGCGACGTTAAATCAGGTGCTTCTTGGGAGGCAACCCATGTGTCTTTCTTTTCATTTTTCTTTGATTTTCTTTGTAATATAGGATCTATTTTAGGACTGACTGGTTGTGAGATGCTGTAGGATTGTGTTGAAGTAGTGCAGGATCAAGTGGAAAAATTGATCACTCTCTGAAGTTTGCAATGCGGACCGCACTACATTTTGTGCGGCCGCAAAGGACTCAATGCGGGGCACAAAATTAGTGCGGACAGCACTGATGGTTGATGTTGAAAAATAGCTCTCTGAAGTTTGCCACCGGGGCCGCATAACATTTTGTACGGTCCGCTGTGGACCATTGCGGCCGCGGAGCATTTTGTGCGGTCCGCAGTGGTTGCCTTCTCAAACTTTCTTGTTACTGAGTAATGCGGACCGCATTGCATTTTGTGCGGTCCGCGGTGGGTAAGTGAGCTGGGGCCCAGGACCTTTTTCTATAAATAGGACCTGAGGCCCTACATTTAAACTTTTCGATCTCTTTACTCTCAAAGCCCAAAATCACTGTTCATCACTATTCACTATTGTTCAATCTCTCAAATTGCACGAATTCTTGCTTAGTCTCGATTAATCATCACTTCATCTCATTTTTGGTAACTCTAATTCCTTTTTAGTTGTTTGATTTTGCTAGTTTCTTTTGATTTTTATTTTTTATTTTATTTTCTTAGTTTCTCTTCTATTCTTCCCATTTTTCTTTTAATTTAGTAGTTTAGGTTAGTTAATCATGTTTTAATTAGGCATAATTAGATACAACACTGAAGCAACACCTAGGGAATCATGATTAGGTACAAATTAGGACTAAAAATGGACAAAAAATTGAACCCTAGGTTGGTGCTGCTGCTGGGCACTCAGTGCAGACCGCGGTGCCTTTTGTGCGGTCCGCGGTGCCTTTTATGCGGTCCGCAATACTATTTTGTGCGGACCGCAGTGAAATAACTTCTGAAAGTGAAACTTGAGGACTGCGGCCGCATTGCATTTTGTGCGGTCTGTGGTGCCTCAACGTGGACCACATTGCCTTTTGTGCGGTGCGCGGTGCATAGATTCAGAGAGTGGGTAGTCTGAACCCCACCTCTGTGCGGACCGTTTGTGCGGTCCGCAGTAGCCTCTTTGCGGCCGCACTGCATTTTGTGCGGTCCGCATTCTGCAACTTTGTACTTTCTGCAACTGTTTTCCTGCAACTATGAAATTATTTATTCTATTGATACTAACAAAGCATGACTGGATCTTGCTTGCAGACAATGGTAAGATTAAGAAGCAAAGGTGATAAAAAACCATGACGAGGAGAGTCCTCCCGGGGGAGGGGACGTGGAAAGATGAATTTCATCCCCCAAGTTCGAGAAGCAGTAAGAGCAACAAGGAAGGCGATCCAGGCTGCTGATAGAGCTGCTTCCCATTCATCGGGAAGTGAGTATGAGCATTCCCGGGAGGCATCTGATTCTGACTGTCCCGGAGTATATAGATGACTTCCCGGAGAGGTTTAGACTGACAGATGAGCCTACTCCTCAAGGATCTCCTACTGCCCGAGCACCAGTGCATGTATCTTCTGTGTCTTCTGAGGGCTCAGCTGCAGGCAGTGACAAAGAGTACTCCCACTACTAGAAATCCGGTAAAAAGCGACCAAAGTTGGTCGCTTATAGGCCTAAAAGCGACCAAAAAGCGACCAAACATGCCTGGTCGCTATATTGCTGGTCCCTTTATTTTAGGGACCAAAGTTGGTCGCTAATTAGCGACCAACTTTGGTCGCTAAGGTAAAAGGACCAAATATTTCGGGTATTGACTATAGCGACCATCTTTGGTCGCTTTATTATTTTAATAATATAACTTTGGCAACCAAAGTTGGTCTCTAAATGTAAAATACATTTTTTTATTTATTTATTATTAATCATAAAAAAACGACCAACTTTGGTCTCTAATCCAAATATTATATTTAAAAATCTGGAAAATAGAGACCAAGGTTGGTCTCTATTTTATTAATTTTTGGTCGCTAATTTCAAGAATTTATTTTTTTTTTAAATATAAGCGACCAAAGTTGGTCGCTATTTTTCCAGAAATTATTTTTTTTTAATGGAATAGCGACTAAGGTTGGTCGCTTTTTTAGAAATCTGGGTAAAAAGAGACCAACTTTGGTCGCTATTGCCTAGAAAATTATTTTTTTTAAATGAAAAAGCGACCAAAAAGAGACCAAAGTTGGTCGCTTTTCTGGGTATTATTTTGGCAGAAACTGCCTGTTTTGGCAGCTACACCACCTGCCAGCATACCAAATCCCTATTACAAGCACCAACAACAACAACATTAAAACCAACGAAGTATAAAGTTCAATAGAACTAACACATTAAGCTAACAAAACTAAGTTAACGCTTATTACAAGCCCATTCGAAAACTAGTTCTATTGTCTAGTTCAAAGCATATAAAGTACTCAAGGAGTGTTCTTTCAACATCCTCGTCCGAAAGTTGGATTGCCTCGCCCGACTCATTAGGTGGCTGACTGCGTATGAATTCCTCCACATCAGCTGTGAAGCGCACCTATAAGAAAAATTATATTAAATTAGTATTTCAAAATTTATATAAAAGTAAATAAAAATACTTAATGAAAAGTAAAAAACTTACATGTATAGTCGAGGCTCGACCCTCGACCCACCTTTCTGAATCAGTCTCTTGCTTCTTTTTTACAATACGAGTTTCATTGAATAGGTCATGATCTTGCTTCATTGGCATCATAAAGCTGTCTGGTGGTTTTTGTGATTATCCTCGGGATGAACTTGGATACAGAGAATAACTTGGATACAGTAGCTGACAGGGTGTGTCTTTTGATCAATTGTTGTTCTTGTTAGCGACAATGATGATGAGAAGGCAATGGCATGTGTTTCAAATAGTGATGGTGTAGGCAGGAATTTTAACATTTTCTGAGTAGATAAAAGAAAGATTATAGAGGAATTCTCTACTTTATTTTCCAAGAAGAAAAGAAGTTTAATTGATAGTGACAAGGTTGATGGTGATGGAATGTTTACCGTTGGTCGTGGCAGTTCCGATAAAACGGGGATCATAAGACTCTATGATGACAAAGATCATAGGAAGTTTTGTTCTCAACTTTCTTCCAAGTCTGATCCGTACAAGCTTAATGGGATATTGGTGATATTTCTTCGGATTCAGACAATGATTTGACTGACAAAAGTATGGAAATGCTAATCAAAAGAATTAAAGCTAAAACGTCTTTTTTTGGTAGAGAAGGATGCCGAAAAACATTTTACCTTTAATTCTTTTTATTAGCATTTCCGTACTTTTGTCAATCAAATCATTGTCTGAATTCGAAGAAATATCTCCAATATCCCATTAAGCTTGTACGGATCAGACTTGAAAGAAAGTTGAGAACAAAACTTCCTATAATCTTTGTCATCATAGAGTCTTATGATCCCCGTTTTATGGGAACTGCAATGACCAACGAAAAATATTCCATCACCATCAACCTTGTCACTCCCAATTAAACTCCTTTTCCTCTTGGAAAATGAAGTATAGAATTCCTCTATTACCTCTCCTTTTATCTACTTAGGAAATATTAAACTCCTACCTACACCATAACTATTTGAAACACATGTTCTTGCTTTCTCATCATCGTTGTCGCTAATGAGAACAACAATTAAAGGCACACTCTGCCAGGTACTGTGTCTTTGGTCTAGAACTTGCCCTTGGTCTAGAACTTGCCCTGAATGTTTGTCTAGGCGAAATCCTAAGTGTAATTTGACTTGAGACGTGATTATAGGCTCTCCTTGATCCGAATGATATCTTGAACACTTCCATAGCCTACCAATAATAAAATCCCTTGTCAGCCCTTTTGAGCCTTAGACCTTTTTCTTTCAAGAACCACGCTACAAGACTTTACCCGTTCTAAAGATACCCTCTCTTGGCACCCGATCTTCCCTTAGCACATGGCAAAAGTATAAGTTTGGGGGGGGAGACGAGGATTGCAACAAAGTGGTAAAAGGTACAAAAAAAAAAAAAAGGAAAGGCAATGAAAAAGAAAGAAAATCAAAAAGACAAAAAGAATGTTCAATGTAGAAAAGAATGAAAGGATTCAATAAAAGCAAAGAATGAAAGGTGTGGAAAGTTTAAGAAAGAAGAAAAGATTTGAAATGAACAAGAAAGATTGACAGTGTGTCTCTCTAACCCCTTAGAAAGAAGTGAAATGACTTAAAAAGTCAAGTGAATGTGTGCCAAATGAAGCAAAAGAAGTGCTAAAGGGAAGATGGAACCTACTTAGACCAAACATTTACTACCCTAAACCAAAAGCCTTCATTTTGTCTCCACAAAAGCCTATATGATCTTGAGTTGAATGAAGCTTACATTAGTGGTGACTCACATAAGGGGCAACCATATGGTACCTAGTGCCGGACTTGTGACTTTTCCTTGAGAGAGATGAGTGTATTTCCATTAACCTCGTTCTGAGTGCTATTATCCTAAAAGTGAGGTTTGCTTAGGGAGAGTCGAGGATGTGTGAGTTTGGGTTCCACAATGACCAAAGTAATAAAAAGAGTTTCTTTGATGTGTTGAGTCAACTCTTGATGCTCTTGTGTCGCACTTGATCCATAGTGTTTAAAATAGTGAATGTTGTTAATGATTCATTTGAATTGAGGGCAATTATTAGTCCCAATTGATGCTAGTTGAGGTCACCTTAGGTCAGCCGAATTTTCTTGGATTTACTCTTAAGGGATGGCTCTTATTTTGTTTGCTTGAGGACAAGCAAAAGCTTAAGTTTGGGGGAGTTGATAACTAGGGATTATGATGCATTTTACACTCCGTCTTACTTGAGTTTTGATTAGAAATGTGTACAAAATAGACCCAAAGGCTTACGTGTTGTACTTGATTGCAGGGTTTGATCAACAAGGTGACAATTCGTCAAAACCAGCTCAAAAAGGAGTGAAACATGCACAAGTACAAAGACCAAGTCCAAGCTCAGTGTTACAGGACCAATGCGGCCGCACTCTATTCTGTGCGGTCCGCGAAGAAGAAGTTCAGAGAGCACTCATCTCAGGCAGCAAAGCAATGCGGCCGCACTCCATTCTGTGCGGTCTGCACTGACTTCATTGCGTCCGCGCTCGTTTTTTTGCGATCCGCAAAGCTCAAGTTCAGAGAGTTGCCAAGTTGGAGGAAAATCGTCAATGCGGTCCGCGGTCTATTTTCTGCGGACCGCAACATAAGCCACCGCGGCCGCGGTGCATTTTGTGCGGCCCACGGTGGTCATGTTCAGAGAGTAGGAATTTCAGCCAAGAGCCTTAGTGCGGCCGCACTCGATTTTGTGCGGTCCGCACAAGCCCCGTAGGGGTATTTTTGTCCAGAATTTTCTGCCTAATATAAATAGTTTCTTTTCCCATTTTTAGGTCATCGGTTAGATTTTGAAGCTGAGCTGCGCTCGTGAATGTGTTCTTTTACCATTTTGAGTAATTTTACAATAAGTTTTATCATTGAATCTTCAAGTTTTAGTTAGTAATCTAATATTATGGGTTTATCTTCATCTATTTCTTTGTTTTCCTCCATTATCATGAGCAGCTAGACCCATCAGCTAGGGTTATGGCTCAACCCTAGTGTGGGTAATTGATGGGTCTTGTGTTTTAAGGTTTGAATGTCTATGAGTGTTTGATATTTGGACTAATTTATGATTTTATTGTTGAATTAGTGGTTGCAAACACTAGTTTATGCTTAGTTGACTTGGGCTCTTCGTGAGAAAGAGAGCCTAAGTCTATAAAATTAGTCCAACAAGGAATTGGGGCGTACTCAAGAGAATTGATAGCCCCAATTAAAGGTTTAAATCGAGAGATCGTAATACCCGACTTGAACCTCAATTGCTTGCACAAATGATCATACCCAATTGATCTTGAGAAAGTCAATTAGGGCAAAATCACTCGAGCTATCGACAGGTATAGAGTGAGTAGAATCGTGCAATGGTTATATCGTAATCCCAAATATGACAACCTAGCCTTAGACACGAGAACCCGTCAAGTATCCACCTAGGAGAAAGTCACTCCCCTAGTGCCTTTTAACTAATTAGACAACCTTCAATAGTATTCTCTTAGCTTATCTTAGCTTAATTTAGCATCTTAGTAGTATAAATTTAGACGTAATATCAAAAACCAAAAATATTTAGAAGCGCAATTAGGAACAATTACGCAACTCTAATGTAGATAGAAACTCAATTCCAATCTCTAGCTCCCTGTGGAAATCGATCCCGACCTTCTTGGGTAAAAGCTGCTTCAACCACTCTTGCTACTCTATAGTAGTACAGGGTTGGCCTCGATCAGTCGCGTAGGTGCGGTTCACATACCGCATCTGTGGTTTCACTCCACCAAGCCTTTGGCCGCATCTTTGGCTCCAACCATGCATCTGCGATACCGCACCTGCGGTCCCCTAGCCGCAGGTGCGGTTATGACAGCAATGGGAGATCTTCAGCTGCCAAAACCAACTTCCAAACTTTCCGCCAATCATCCAAAATCACCTCGATGCACCCCTGACCTCAACCAAAAGCACCAACAAGTCTTATACTACCATTAAAACTTATACCAATCTTCAAAACACCTTAAACAACATCAAATCAACCAAAACACATCGGATTCAAGCCTAAGGTTCCAAAATCTTCCGAATTCCGCTTTTGATCAAAAAATATACCAAACCACGTCCGAATGACTTGAAATTTTGCACACACATCCCAAATGACACAACAGACCTACTGCAACTTCCGGAATTCCATTCCGACCCCTATATCAAAATCTCACCTATCAACCGGAAAACGCCAAAATTTCAATTTCACCAATTCAAGCCTAAATCTACTCCGGGCCTCCAAAACACATTCTGATCACGCTTCTAAGTCCCAAATCACCTAACGGAGCTAACCAAATCATAAAAATTTCGATCCGAGATCATATACCAACAAGTCAAATCTTGGTCAAACCTTTCAAATCTTATACTTCAAACTGAGAACTTGTTTCTTCAAAATTCATTCCGGTTACCCTGAAAACCAAAACCGACGATTTACATAAGTCATAATGCCTCACACGGGGCTAGTCATGCTCGAGAACTGGCGAGCGAAGTGCAAAAGCTCAAAACGATCGGTCGGATCGTTACAATATATATATATATATATATATATATATATATATATATATATATATATATATATATATATATATATTAGCTAAAGATACAGAGATGTATTCATTCTTCTACAATGAAATGAAGAAGCAGTTTGCTCTCTCCAGTCGTTCCCCCTCTCTCTCATTCTTCTAGATTCTTCTTTTCTCATTTCGATCTTAGAATCTCAATAAGAGTAATATTAGAGTCCCTCACAAGCTTTAATAACCCATTACTTGTCTAAAGTCTCAACTTCTCGCAATGAGCTTATGCGATAACCTTTTCATACATAATAAGAGAAAGAGGTAAGGTGATAAATAGAGTTGTATTCAAGATTTTGAAAAGTTGGGTGTACCAAGATCAGCTAAATTTAAAATTTATATTTGATTGGTTTAATATTTAAGTTCTTACTATGAACTCATTACATATTTAAAATTATAAATTTAAATTCTTTTTGTGGTAAGGTTAATGAGTTTTTACATATGTATCTATAAATCCGTATAAAATATGATAAAATAACTACTGCTGCAACACAACTCATAATAATTAAGCTTCATCAATAAATAGGGAGAAATTATATTCTACTAGGGTTCTCTAGAGAAAATCCTAATAGACAGTCTGGCCGTTTTATGTTTTAATAAATCTTTGAGAATCTCTTGAGTGAAAATGATATACTCAAAAGTAGTTCTCCCTAGAATAATCCGGCTGACAGGGGCGGCCTTCCTAAAGCAGCTAAAACAATCGCTTTAGGCCCCATATTTGTGGGGATCCCATTTTTTATAACACCTGATAGATTATATATACAATTTAAAAAAAGTTAAGTGAAGTGAAAAGGTTTGATTTATTTCTTTGACAGTTATAGAGATTAAGTATTTACAAGTGGTATAATTTCTGTCAAGGAAATTGCATTTGAAATGAATATTAAACCCGAATTTCGTAAGAGACGTGTGATATATAAAAAGAAACAATTTGATAAGAATATTGATAATAAAATCTCAAAATCTCTCGAAGAGTATTTTAGAGTTGATTAATTTTGTACATAGTAGACAAGGCTATTTTTTCACTTCAAAATAGATTTAAATAATTCGAAGCATATGAAAATATTTTTGGTTTTCTATTTAGCGGTAAAAAACTGAGATCGCTAGATGATAGAAATTTAAAAAAAGTATTGTCTTAATTTTGAATGTTCCTTAAAGCAATATTATCATTCGATATTGATGATTTAGAATTATTTTCTGAATTAAAAGCGTTAAGAAAAATAGTACAATTAGAAGTTAACAGTTTAATTAATACTCAATCAAATAAAAAGATTTGATTCTTTTCCAAATGCTTATATTGCTTGTAGAATATGTTAATAACTCATGTTACTGTTGCTTCCACGAAAAGAAGTTTTAAATTAAAATTGATAAAATCTTACCTAAGATAAAATGGATTAGCTATATTGTCGAAAAACTTATTAGGAGAAATTAGTTATAAGAAAATTATTAAAAACTTTGTATTTAAAAAAATCTAGAAAAATAAACTTCAAATAAATAAATAAAATTTTTAAAAAAGAGTTAAGGCCCCTCGTAAAGTTTGGCTTTAGGCCACAAAATTCGTTGGGATGCCCTTGAAGGTAATATTATTTAGGGATCGTTTTTCAGTGATCTCCCTTAAATGGATAAAAAGGAAAAAAGATAAAAAAGAAAGTTATCATTCTATTTTACATACCTATACACTATTGGAAATTTTATTACTCTTCCTACTCAAGTTTCAATATAATTACCTCCCATATACAAATTTACCAATTATATACACTTTAGGAATTAAATGACTATCCCTTTATATTAGGAATCAATTATTTTCCATCCTTATTCTCTCTCACTCATGCTCTCTCTCTCTCTCTCTCTCTCTCTCTCTCTCTCTCTCTCTCTCTCTCTCTCTCTCTCAATTCCTAGTTTCAGTAATGTAGCGCAAAGGAAAAGAGAGCAGCAATTCCACCATCGACAACCATTAAAAACTTTGAATTCGAATTTGGATTTTCAAAAAATATTATTTGTTTGAATTGGGTGTTGTTACAAAAAATTGGGAATTCTCTCAACGCCTCTCTCTATCTCTCAATCCCTAATTCCAGTAATGTAAAGCAAAGGAAAAGAGAGCAGCAATTCCATCATTGGCAGCCATTAAAAAGCTTTGAAGCTTTGAATTCGAGTTTGGGTTTTCAAAAAATATTATTTGTTTGGATTGGGTGTTGTTGAAAATAATTGGGAATATGGTTTGGAGTTTATATCTCAATTTTGAGGGTGTTTTGGTGAATATTAGACTTGTTTTTGGCTAAATTTCAGATTGAAACTCGAAGAAGACGAGGAAGAAGACATGACATACATTATACTTACAATATTATAGTAAAATTGTAGAAAAATTATATTCTGTTGTTTATATATATATATATATATATATATATATATATATTATTTAAATATTGTTTGAAAGTTGAACAATATTGTATAAAAATTATATTTAAGTTGTATGATATTGTAGTTGTATATAACTGGGTAGAAATAATGATGAAAATTGTATATAAGTTGTAGATAAGTTGTATAATATATAATCAGTTGTATATATATATGGATTGTATATATTTTGTAACTAAAATATGTTTAGGTCGGATAAATACCAAAATATGAACATTTTTCGTAATAAGGTTTCAAATAGTGAACAGGTATATTAAAATTCCTATCATTTATGGGTTTGATCCTTTCCACTATTATCTTTGTGAGAGTCTTGTAAGAAATGTTACTCAAGTTAACAGGTCTAAATTGGGCTAACGTTTTAGGGTTTCAGTCTTAGGAATAAACGTGATAAGTGAGTAGTTCAATAAATCAATTCAATAGGGAATCTAGAAATTAGAGAATATAATTATCTAATAAAACCACAGAACAAAGATCCTATCTCATTCCAATACTTTTTTTTTAATAAAAGAAAGTTTGAGGACCGTCAGGTCCAAGTGCTTTAAAATCTTTCGTCTCCAAATATTATTTCAAATTTTCCAATAAGAAGGAATAGATTCATGTAAGTGTACTTCAAGTATGTGCAGATAACGTATGTGGGGAACATTATCACACTCGGATCAGTATTGATTATGAACAGAAAATAATATATTAAAAAAAATATTACTAGTAGTTAGTAATTAGTAATAAAATATTTTTTGTATATACATATATTCTGTATGTTATATAAAAAAAATCATACAGATTTTATACACTTTTTTGACTACCGAATGTAAATAGTTTCTGGCGCTAGCTAAAAATGATAATGCCATTCACGTTTATGGGATTTGACAAATTCCAAGTAGTTGTCTTTCCAATCAAGAAAGCATTAATAATTTCAACTAGATGATCTCAAGCTGCTAGCTAGTGTAGTGTGGTTAATGAAAGTAATTATATTAGACTTGATAATTTCAATTAGATTCCCAAGCTACTAGCTAGTGTAGGGTGGCTAATAAAAGTTAGTACTTGATTAGGTGCAAGCGATGAGAGCAACACTTGATAGTAGTGTTTACACTTCGTAATTTATAGTCAAAATTTAACTTTCATTTTTTATATTTCTTTGATGTGTGGCTATAATTCATGCTTTAGCACATTATATGCCTTGCGTTTTACATGCTTTAATGTTAAAGTACACTTTGTTTGAGCGTAATGGAGTCTATTTTATGTGTAGGTGCATTGAAAATGAAAGTAGAGCTAAAGGGATGCTTAAACGTCGAAAGTGCGCTCGAGAACGGTGAAAAGGAGAAGCCAGGCAAAAGCCAGCTCGACCAGGCTTTAGCCTGGTGAGGCCAGGCCTAACCAGGCGTTATCCCGGCGACGCCAACTTAAAGCCAAGCCCAACCAGGCGTTAGCCTGGCGACACCAGCTTAAAGCCAGGCTGAGGCTGGCGTTAGCCTGGTGACGCCTGGCCTAAGGCCAGGTCCAGTCCGAGTTTTGAAGGTTTAAATTGTTTCCTGGCTTGACTAGGAGTTGACCTACACGTTTAGGGCTTGTCCCAAACATATAAATAGACCCAAAAATGCCACTTTGAAGGACTTTTGCAACCAGAGGCAAGAATAGCTCGTGGAACACTACTTGGGAGTTCAAATCATTGATTTCTACATCCCTTATTCTTTACTCGGGAGAGAGTGCATATTTAGGTAGTTGTTGAACAACATCACTCCTAACGTATATGAGGGATCAATACGAAGGGTTTAAAGGTGGGATTTAGAGATAACGAAACCTTGGGTGCGATCTAAGTGAGTTGTACTTAAGGCGAGCTAGCGTAATTCGGGAGAATATGTCTAGTATATTATCGTAATTACTCGCAAGAGAGTTACGACAGTCAGAGTGCTCATGATCGATAGAGAAGACTTAGGCAAATTTATAGCAAATGTAGCGGAAAGGATTCCGACAAGAATCAGAACCTTAGATCATTGCAATTCTGGTCTACAACCCGTTCGTAGTTAGTTCTTAATTATTGCATTTTCATTACGTAGCATTTAGTTAGTAAACATCCAATCTATTACTTGAATATCCCTAAAGATTGAATACGTGAATTTGTATAAGTCCAATAGCTGTGGTTGATAGGTTAATTCCCTGTGGGATTCGACTCCAGACTTGTTAGCCGGAATATATTTGCAGCGACCGCTTTGTCCTTTTTATAAGGCATAGTTGGGCGTGACCAAATTTTGGCGCCGTTGCCGGGGAATAACGGTGTTATTAATTGCAGTTAAAAGAAGTGCAAAAGTTCTTAGTGTAGTCAATTTTCTTCAATTTAAACTGAATACATTGAAATTCTAACGTTTGTAGTCTTGGGTGTTATAAGTGCATGCCTAGAAATTCCTCAAGAACTGGTGAATTGTTTGAAGTATTATCAGATCCTGAGAAAGTTTTTAAGGCATTGAATCATGTAAACAAGAAAGGCAAACAACAATAGAACTCAACAAAACAAATCGAACCAGACATGGGAGATGAAGTAAACAACAGAAATAATGGGAATGACCCGAACAATCAGGGTGTGGTGCCAATTATGCCAGAAGCAGCATTGTATGATTGGGCACAACCCACCGCTGACAACTTAGCAACTACAATTGTAGTCCCTCAGATACAAGCAGAATCATTCCAAATCACAAATAACATGCTACATTTGTCGCAGAACAAGGGATTGTTCTCAGGGTTATACGTTGAAGATCCTAGAAGCATCTGAAGAATTTCCTGTCGATCTGTGCCACGCAAAGGCAACATCACATGACAACGGAAGCAATACGGATGTTGTTGTTTCCATTCTCAGTGACGGGAGCGGCTCAGACTTGGCTTAATTCACTCACCATAAACTCCATCACTACTTGGGAGGAATTAGTCAAGCAATTTGTGAACAAATTTCCCCACCCAATAAGACTGCTCAACAAATTGATGAGATATTGAGCTTCAGACAGAAACCAACAGAGACATTACAAGAAACGTGGGAGAGGTTCAAGGGTCTGGTGGTTACGTGTCCACATCATGGTATTTCGGAACAGATGTTGGGGCAGAGGTTTTACATGGGTTTGGCAAATAGCTTGAAGGCCAATGTTGATGCTTCAGCAGGTGGAGCATTTTTGAGCAAAATATTCAAAGAAAGCAAGATCCTACTTGACAAGATGGCACAAAACTCAGGATGGACGACAAGAAACGCTCCAATCACTCCTGTAGTTCACTCAATGGCTTTAGACCCAACTAACTCTATAGCTGAAAATATGGCCACTCTAGTGACACAAATGAGCGTCCTCACTAAAAAAGTTGATGAATCATGCCAGAAGCAGCGGGTACACATAGTAGATGCAACTAATGGGGGCTTATGTACATCATGCATTAATCAACCATATGTCTGCTCGTGGAGTGCGGAAGATGATAACCAACAATATCAGGAGAACATGAATTATGTGGCCAACTATGGGGGACAGAGGCAAGGTGATCAGAATTGGGGTTAGCAAAATCAACAATATAGACCAGCTCCGCAGTAGTACAACAACAACAATAATCTTGGGGCTATGCGACCACAGGGTCAAGTGGTGCCTTACAAAGGCAACAGGATTACAACCAGCAAAATCGGCAGCAGGTTTATCAACAACCTCAACAACAACAGACTGTGAGACACGAAGATGGGTTTGCTAATCTTGAGGGAATGATGCAACAAGTGATTGGCTCCACTGGAAAACTAACTAAAAGAGTATACTCACATGAATCAGTGATAAAGAATATTGAGATCCAATTAGGACAGATTTCGATGGCTTTAAATAATCGTCCCCACGGGACGTTACCTGCAGACACACAAATCAATCTAAAAGAGCAGGGCTCGAAACAGCTTATGGCGGTGAGTCTCAGTAATGGTATAGACCTAGATCTGGAGCAAGAAATTGCTTGCGAAAGCAAACCTACTGAGACAATGGTTCCAGTACCTATTGAGATAGATGATTCATCAGGGTTAACTAAGGTGACGGTACAACATGCACAAGAGAACGCCAACAAAGAAAAAGAGGTTGTGAAAGAGATTGAGGTTGCACAGGAACCGATAGTAGAAGCAGTGCCTGAATAAGAAAAAAATCAGATCACAGGGAAGAAGCGACCTCCAACACCATTCCCACAGAGATTGGCAAAGTATCAGAAATATGAGCAGGACAAGAAATTCTCGGAGATGTTGAAGCAAATTCAGGTAAATATTCCATTGATTGATGCTCTAAAGGAGATGCCTGGTTATGCGAAAATGATGAAGGACTTGATTTCCCGCAAGTTCGACTTTCAAGACTTGGCCACGGTTACACTGACTCAGACCTACAGTGCTGTTGTGACGAGACCCAAAGCTGAGAAGCTGTCTGACCCAGGGAGTTTCACAATCCCATGCACAATAGGCAACTGTGCATTTGCGAAGGCATTGTGTGATTTGGGGGCAAACATAAACCTTATGCCCCTAGCTATCTACAAAAGGCTAGGCTTTGGGAGAGCTAGACCCACGTCCATGTTACTACAGCTGGCTGACCGGACAGTGAAGAGGCCCTCTAGTATTCTTGATGATGTATTAGTACAGGTTGGGAAGTTTGTGTTCCCAGCAGATTTTGTCATTCTTGACTATCGGGTTGACGAGGAAATTCCCATAATTTTGGGAAGACCATTCTTGGCCACTAGGAGAGCTTTAATTGATTGTGAAACTAGAGAGCTCAAAATGAGATTAAATGATGAAGATATAACATTCAGCGTGCAGAAATCTATGCGGCAACCAAGTGAATTTGCTAATTACTCTCTAATAGATGCCGTGGATGTAGTTTTGGAGGAGGAAGATGAGACATTGAACACTAAAGACCCTCTAGCAGCCTGTCTCATGAACTTAGATGAAGCCAATGGAGAAGACTTGGCAAGTGGGTACTTGCTCTTGAAGGCCAAGGTTTTTGGAGAAGGGAGCCTGAATTTGAGCCTTTGCACTTAGAGGAAAGAAAAACTCCTCCAGCTAAGCCATCGATAGAATAGCCACCAAAGTTGGAACTGAAGCCACTTCCATCTCATCTCAGGTATGCCTTCTTAGGACCTAACTCAACTTTACCTGTTATTATCTCATCTAGTTTGTTAGATGTGCAGGCCGAACAACTCTTGCAGGTTCTGACGGAGTGCAAGACTGCAATTGGGTGGACCATTGCAGACATTAAGGGTATTAGCCCGGCCTTTTGTATTCATAAGATTTTACTGGAAGATGGGCACAAACCTTCCAGAGAACATCAAAGAAGGCTGAACCCCAACATGAAAGAAGTGGTGAAGAAAGAAGTGATTAAGTGGTTAGATGCGGAAATCATATTTCCCAGTTCTGACAGAAACTGGGTTAGCCCAGTTCAGTGTGTGCCAAAAAAGGGAGGTATGACGTTAGTGAAAAATGAGAAGAACGAATTGATCTCTACACGAACAGTCACAAGTTGGCGAATCTGTATGGATTATAGGAAGTTGAACTTGGCTACCAGGAAAGACCATTTACCACTGTCATTTATTGATCAGATGCTAGATAGATTGGCAGGGAGGTCCCACTTTTGCTTTCTGGATGAGAACTCGGGGTATAATCAGATCTCTATTGCCCCGGAGGACAGAGAGAAAATATCGTTCACCTGCCCCTATGGAATCTATGTTTTTCGAAGAATGCCGTTTGGCCTATGGAACGCACCTGCCACATTCCAAAGGTGCATGATGGCCATCTTCACGGATATGGTAGAGGAAATAATGGAGGTTTTCATGGATGACTTCTCACTGGTGGGGAATTCATTCGATGACTGCCTTATAAACTTGAGAAGAGTATTGAAGAGGTGTATCGAGACGAATCTGGTACTCAACTGGGAAAAGTGCCATTTCATGGTACAGGAAGGTATAGCCTTGGGGCACCTAGTGTCAAGTAAAGGCATTGAGGTAGATCGTGCAAAGGTTGATGTGATAGAAAAGCTTCCACCATCCACTTCCGTCAAAGCAATCAGAAGTTTCCTTGGGCACGCCGGTTTCTATAGGAGATTTATAAAAGATTTTTCCAAAATTGCTAATCCCTTGTGTAAATTGCTTGAAAAAGATCACCCTTTTGTGTTTTCTGATGACTGCTGGGTAGCGTTGAGGAACTGAAGAAGAGACTGGTAACAACACCTATCATAGTTGCCCCTGACTGGTAGCAACCATTTGAGCTGATGTGTTATGCGACTGACTATGTTGTGGGAGCAGTTCTTGGGCAGCGAAAAGATAAAATCATGCATCCAATATACTACGCATATAGAACGCTGAGTGGAGCCCAGCTAAATTACATGGTGACCGAGAAGGAGATGCTGGCAGTGATGTTTGCATTTGAAAAATTCAGGTCCTACCTGATAGGCTCGAAGGTAATTGTTTATACTGACCATGCTTCTCTCAGGTACTTAATCGAGAAGAAAGAGACAAAACCGCGCCTGATTCGATGGGTGCTACTGCTGCAAGAATTTGATTTGGAAATCTGTGACCGAAAGGGTACGGAGAACCAAGTAGTTGATCATTTGTCTAGGCTGGAAGTAGCTGAGAAGAAGGTTGAGGTAGAAGAGATTCTGGAAACTTTCCCAGATGAACAACTACTAGCCACAAGTCTTGAGGAAGCGCCATCGTATGCGGACATTTCACACTACCTAGCGAGCGATATTATTCCTTATGACCTCTCCTCTATCCAAAAGAAAAAGTTCTTTCGTGATTGTCGCATGTATAATTGAGATGAGCCATATTTGTTCAGGATTTGTATTGATAACATGATCCGGAGATGTGTCCCCGAGATAGACCAATCTTCTATTTTGCAGGCATGTCACGCGTCACCATATGGTGGGAATTTTGGGGGAGTAAGGCTGCCAAAGTCTTGGAGTCAGGCTTCTATTGGCCAACATTATTCAAAGATGCACATTTATGGATAAAGGGTGATGAATGCCAACGAACCGGGAATATTTCCCGCCGACATGAGATGCCGATGAGCCTAATTCAGGAGGTAGAAACGTTTGATGTATAGGGAATCGACTTCATGGGGCCTTTCGTCAGCTCATATGGTAACAAGTACATACTCATCACTGTGGACTACGTGTCCAAATGGGTGGAGGCTGCAGCGCTCCCTACAAATGACGTAAAGGGGGTAATTGGTTTTTTGAGAAAGAACATATTCACCCGATTTGGCACTCCAAGGGCAATAATCAGTGATGGAGGCACTCACTTTTGTAATCGAGCGTTTGTGAAGTTGTTAGAGAAGTATGATGTACGCCACAAGGTTGCCACCCCATATCATCCACAAACGAGTGGGCAAGTGGAAGCTACAAACAGAGAGATAAAGAGTGTGTTGACTAAGACTGTGAATACTACTAGAACGGATTGGCAAGGAAGTTAGATGATGCACTTTGGCCTTATTGAACCGCTTGCAAAACTCCAATCGGCATGTCGCCATACAAGTTGGTGTTTGGAAAGGCGTGTCACTTACCGGTGGAGTTGGAGCATAGAGCTTGGTGGGCGTTGAGGCAGTTGAATCTCGATATTGAAGCTGTAGGAACAAGTAGAGTCACAGAGTTGAACGAGCTTGATGAGTTTCGATATCAGCCTTTTGAGAGCACAAGATTATACAAGGAGAGAATGAAGATGATACATGATAAAAATATTCTTGAGCGGAGTTTTAAACCCGGAGATACGGTATTGCTATACAACTCAAGACTGAGGTTATTTTCGGGAAAATTAAAGTCAAGATGGTCAGGGCTATTTCGTGTGGTTGAAATTCACCCCACTGGTGCCGTAGAGATTGCTACAGAAAATGACTCTCGCACATTCAGAGTCAATGAGCACGGATTAAAACATTATGTGGGCATGGATGAAGCATAGGTAGTGTCAGTGACCCATTTGATCGAGCCTCCGATGTTGAGCGTACCTTAAATGCGCTAACCTGCGTCGTGCCGCGACGTTAAATAAGGCGTTGCATTGGAGGCAACCCATTGGACTGTTGTATGCGTTGTACCATGATGTTAACTAAGGCGCTTGTTGGGAGGCAACACAAGTCGTAGTTGATTTTTAGTGTAGTTAGAATTTTTCTTTTTGTTTTTAGATACTAACAAGTTTGTAGGTAAGTTTGGGCGAGTCGAGCAGGGTTTAAACGTCACGCAAAGCCAGGATAAAGCCAGGGTCACCAGGCCTTAGGCTGGCATCGCCTGGCTAAAGCCAGGGTCAGCCAGGCCTTAGGCCGGACACCTGGCTAACGCCAGGGTCCACCAGGCCTTAGGCTGGCGATGCCTAGCCAACGCCAGGTAAGTATTTTCGGCCCTCTTTAAGTTATTTCTCCTTATTTTGGTCGAAATAAACCTCACAAACACGCCCTCACACACTGAACACTCTACAAAGCAAACCCTAACCTCACTTCAACCAACACACACCAAGCTCTACAAGAAATTTCACAAGAACACAAACACATTGCACAAATTGCTTGCTCACCCACACTCAATCACCAGCACATTACCATCCATATAGAGGTCAAGCGTAGTCTTGCTAATCTTTCACACTCATCCAAAATTCTCAGGCAACCTACTCCTCACAAAGCTTCAAAGGTATGATTTTATCTCTTTTCTTTGTAAGTTCAAGTTGGGTACAAGTATTGAGTGGTGGTGGTTCTTCATTGTTGGTTGTTCTTCATTATGGGTGATTGGTCATATTGTGTTTGTGTGCCCCAATCCCATGAACCCCTTAGGAATGGTGCTGAGATTGTGAAAATATGTGGTAGTACGGAACCCCCAAGCCGATTTGGGAGGATGAGGCAATCCCTCAATTCCATAAGAACTCCCATGGCACTAGTACGTGTCAAGTGTTTGATGCAATGCCTCAATGGCATTCTTAGTCCCCTTTGGCGCCCGAGTCTCCGGGATTAATAAACTAGTGTTATGTAGTCGTGCACCACATATGTGGTAGTACGGAACCCCCAAGCCAATTTGGGAGGATGAGGCAATCCCTCAATTCCATAAGAACTCCCAGGGCACTAGTGCGTGTCAAGTGTTTGTTGTAATGCCTCAATGGCATTCTTAGTCCCCTTTGGAGCCCGAGTCTTCGGGATTAATAAACTAGTGTTATGTAGTCGTGAACCACATTAAAATCTTAAGTGTGGGGTGGCTCACCGGTAGCCCATGTGTTGTGGTGTGATTCTAATGTTAAGAAAATACGAGGTGAAGTCTGAGTAACCTCGGCAAGTTGGGGAAGATTATGTGTGTAGTGTGTAATGTAGCATTATCTGACTACTGCTCATCTGTATAGGAACGGAGATGCCTCCCAGAAAAGACACAGGCAAGGGAAAGGCTACTTCAACGGCCCAAGCTAAAGCAAAGGCGACCTCCGCACCTCCTCCAATGAAAAGAAACGGGGCAGAAGCTGCCTCCAGTATGACTGGTGCCTAAGCGGTGGCAGCTGTAGCTGCCATGCGTCATCAACCCCAAGGACAATTGGAGTTTGGCATAAACAGCATAGCTCCGCATATGAGGGATTGGTACAAGCGTTGTAGGCCTAAACATGTCCATCCGGAGGGAGGTATCCAGGAACGCAGCGTGAAAGCGAAGTATCCAGCGATTTGGAAAGGCATCCAAGATTTGGGGTTAGGCTATGTTTTTAAGAACACGGGGGACATCAATCTCAACCTAGTCAGTGAATTCTATGCGGGGTTTGACCCACAGGGCACTGAGGAGCTGGTGCCAATCCGTGGACGCTTGATAGATTTTTCAGCCAAGGCCGTATGCCCGACTTTTTAGGTGCTCCAAATGTTCCTGTGGAGCCATTGGAACAATTAATTCACCGGCCTACATACAGAGAACTGAGGCACACGCTCTGTGGGGTCGACTCTACTGCTGCATGGATTTGGGACAAGGTAACAAATCGTCACAAGAGGTTCCCTAAGAAGAAGATGAAGGCGAAGGCTCAGGTGTGGCTCAAGTTGATAAACGCACGGCTCCTACCGTGCAATCATGACACGCTTATAAGCCATGAGAGGACCTGTGTGCTATATTTCCTTGAGATAGGGCAGAGGGTGAATGTGGGTCACCTGATCTGCTACCAGATGGCATCAGTGAGAACGAGTAAAAAAATTGATCGAATGCCATTTCCTAATTTCCTGACTCGGTTCCTACAACATGAGGGGTTGAGGAAGATCCTGAATTTGACCACACTATCGATCAGCTCATCCGACAAACAGACATCACTAATCTCTGGCTGAAAGACGAGGCTGGTACGCCTTCATTGACAGGTGTTGAGCGCAATGCGCGTGATGATAGTTTCATGGACCATCTTTATGGGATGATGGATTTGCAGCTGCGGATAGGGGGTCGCCCGGCTACATTTGAGGAGAGGACTGACTTGGAGCAGCAATACCCGCTCAATGCTCATGCTCAGCAGCTGGTTGGTGTAAGAGAGGGATACAGACTCCCCGCTGATGAGGATATCAACACACCGGAGCAGTCTGAGGCTGAGCCAATGCAATCAGATGGTCAGGGAGATGATGATGAGGAGGATAAACATGATGAAGAGTGGAGAGCGTCAGAGGATGACAACGCTGCTTGATCAGGGAGTTTTCTTGCACCCTACTCTTGTTATTTCTTGTTTTGTCTAATTGTGCATGCACTGAGGACAATGCATGATTTAAGTATGGGGTGGGAACTTGTAGATATTAGTAGTTGTTAGCTTGTTTTTATTTTTAGAATTGTTAGAATTTGTTTTGTTTTTATTATTATTATTGTGTTTTTCTTGTTAGTTGTTTTTAGGCAGAAATTATAAATAAAAAATAAATAAATATGTTGGACTCTTCCCGACGATGGATCTCCTAGACAGTTTTCTTGAGGGAAGTAAGTCTAAAGAAAATACCAAAAAGATTTATTTTAGGTAGTGTAATAATTCTCCCTTGGTTTTTCTTTGGGCCGCGGTTCTTTTCCAAGGGTTTTTAGTTGAACCGGGTGTAGGTAATTTTAATTTTTAGGAAATGGAGCCACGTGGCTATGCATTTAATCGCAACAATATCTCTGAGCTTTGTGATGCCTTGAGAATAGTAGGTACTTTGGTTGTGACGCTTAGGTTCAATTTTTGACTTTAGGATAAATACCTTAAATCATGGATTCTTAATTTTGCTTAACTGCTTTGACTGGAGTGTCGTGAGAAGAACCAATGCTGAATGAGTTGTGTGCCATGTCTGTGTGAGGTTTGCATGTATTCTGTGCATTGCATTTGATGTCTAGAACTTGTCCCGTGTGTGCAAAGCGAAATAGTAGTCTTATTCAGTCTGAGAAGTGATATAGGCAGTTCATTGTTAAGCCAGATATATATAGATGTCACGACCCTAAAACCAAACCGGTCGTGATGGCGTCTATCGTGAAACTAGGCCAGCCGACACAACTCCCGAATTAACCATTTAATCAATAACAATCACTTTTAAGCCTTTAATTAATCAGATATATATCGTAATGAAAGTCTGAATGAACAGTGCGGAATAAATACACAAGCCCGACATCGGGGTGTCACAAGTCACGAGCATCTACTAAGGTCTGAACACAACTAAGAATCTAAAATATACTAAATACAGTCTAAGGAAGACAAGAGGGAGAAAAGCAGTGCTGCGAACGTCGGGCAGCTACCTTGCTAACTCCAATGACTCTGCCACTGAGCAATCAATACCCATTACCGGGTTCAGAAATACCTGAATCTGCACACAAGGTGCAGGGAGTAATGTGAGTACGCCAACTCAGTAAGTAATAAAAGTAAATGAGAGCTGAGCAGTAAGAAAACATGTAAGCCACGTCATAACGCTACAGCAAATACAGTATATTTCCAAATAGTACAGAAATCATTTACTTCGTAAATCAAGCTCAGTTTCAGTAAAACCTTTTAAAAACAACTTTCAATAGTTTCAAACGAGTGATAAAACAGTGAGTAAAACATGATAGAAACGTAAACAGCCCCTCGGGCAAAACATGTACCATAAACCGTCCCTCGGGCATAATGTCAACAGAACCAGCCCCTCGTGCTACCTCACAATCACTCGTAATCAGCCCCTCAGGCATAACATGAATCAAGAACCGCCCCTCGGGCAACATGGATCAAGAACAGCCCCTCGGGCTTCAATATGAAACAACAATAGCCCCTCGGGCTACAACACATCACACACACTGGGTACCCGCGCTCACTGAGGGTGTACAGACTCCGGGAGGGGCCCCTTACGGCCCAAGCGCAATAACAAGCCATCTCGTGGCATAATCAGACAGGCTCTCGACCTCATATCAATCACAAGACACCTCGTGGCATAATAAATCAAGCCCCCGGCCTCTCATATATCACAAATAAGTACCACATGTTGCGCCGCGCAGGCCGATCCCATGATATCCTCACAACACAGGCCCTTGGCCTCACTCTGTCAGATCTCACTCAAGCCCCTTGGGCAGACAGTAAACAAGTACTCGGCTCAAAATCATTTATGAAATCAAAAGGAGTGAATAAAACCGAGTTATGAAAACAGTAAGAACATAGCATGACTGAGTGTAAACATTAAATCAAAACAGTGAGGTAAAACAGTAGTAAAGGCCCCTAAGGGTCCAAACAATCGGCACAAGGCCCAGACACGGCATTTAGCCCCAAACACAATAATATGTTCCAAAATATAGCAATAACAATAGTTTTCAAGTAAAATACGCGACTTAATAGTCGTACGGGATGGACCAAGTCACAATCCCCAACGGTGCACGATCCCACGCTCGTCATCTAGCGTGTGTGTCACCTCAAAGTAGCACAACGATGTGAAATTCGGGGTTTCATACCCTCAGAACAGTATTTACAATCATCACTTACCTCAATCCGAGCAAAATCCTACTCCAAAATGCCTTTGTCCCTCGAATCGGCCTCCAATCGACCCGAATCTAGCCACAATTAATTCAATTTAGTCAATACTAATTATAGAAATTAATTCCATAGGAAAATACTAATTTTCCAACAAAATCCAAAATTTAACTCAAAATCGCCATGGGGCCCACATCTCAGAATCCGACAAAGCTCACAAAATCTGACAACCCATTCAACCACGAGTCTAACCATACCAAAATTACTAAATTCCGCTAACATTTCGACCCTCAAATCCTCAAATCTGTCCAAGAGGGTTTTCAAATTGTTCCAACTTAAAATCACCAATTAAATGTTAAAAACAACGATGGGTTCGAGTAATCTAACCAAAATTGAGTTAAGAACACTTACCCCGTTGTTTTCTCTGAAAATCCCTCGAAAAATCGCCCCACCCGAGCTTCCTTGGTCCAATAATGGAAGAATGGGACGAATTTGGACTTTATTCTGCTGCCTAGGGGTTTGTTCTTCGCGTTCGCGATCCTTCTCTCGCGTTCGCGATGAACAAATTCCTCATCAGCGATTTCCAAACTCATTCCAGACAGCCTTAGTGTAACTACCATAACTTTTCGTACACAAATCAAAATGCCAATTAATTTACGTATCGGAAAACAAGACAAAAGGGCTACAGCTTTCATGTTTGGATCATCTCCGAATACCTTATAGATTTTGAGATATGAGCCTCCGAAGTCAGACCTGTGCAACTGAGATTTCCTTCTTCGCGAACGCGAAGAACAAACTTCCAGAAGCCAAATTCTTCTTCTCGAACGAGTGAGGCTCCACGCGAACGCGAAGAAAAACACCAAATATTAGAAAATGAGCATTCAAAGTAGCCCAAAATGATCCGAAACACACTCGAGTCCCCCGGGATCCCAACCTAATATACCAACAAGTCCTAAAACATGATACGAACTTGGTCGAAACTTCAAATCACATCAAACAACGCCACAACCGCGAATCACACCTCAATTCAAGCTTAATGAAACTAAGAACTTCCAACTTCTATATTCGATTTTGAAACCTATCAAATCAAGTATGATTGACCTCAAATTTTGCACACACATCACAAATGACACAACGAACCTACTCCAACTTCCGGAATTCCATTCCGACCCCTATATCAAAATATCACCTTCCAACACCTTCCAACCGGAAAACGCCAATTCCAATTTCGCCAATTCAAGCCTAAACCTTCCACGGACCTCCATAATACATTCCGATCACGCTCCTAAGTCGCAAATCACCTAACGGAGCTAACCAAATCATAAAAATTCCAATCAGAGATCATATACTAACAAGTCAAAACTTGGTCAAACCTTTCAAATTTTAAGCTTCAAACTGAGAACTATTCTTCCAAATCCATTCTGATTACCATGAAAACAAAAACCGACGATTTACATAAGTCATAATACATCACACGGGGCTAGTCTTGCCCGAGAACTGGCGAGCGAAGTCCAAAAGCTCAAAACGATCGGTCGGGTCGTTACATCCTCCCCCACTTAAACATACATTCGTTCTCGAATGTGCCTATAGTTGTTCCAAAAGCCGACCAGTCGCTGTATAACCTTACCATGCAGATACCCGGGGGTGATCCAACGTCACCCTATCTCATATAGGTCCGATAACACAATGTAACTGAAATTTCACAATCCAACCTAGCCCATAAACCTTAGAACCACATTTCCACTTCTGAAATCATCTACAAGATTAGAATCTCACATTTATACTCTAAATAAGCCCGAACAAGCTGTAATAACCCATACTTGCAACCTCAGGTGCAAGTACATGACATACCACATAACTCAAACACTTGTAGCGATAACTTCTAATCACAGCAGTTGCTCAAAACATCCGAAATTCGATAATAAACCTTTTATCAAATAAAGCCTCATTCCAATACTTCCGTATACTGCCAATGATAATGAAACACATAGGAAGTCATAACCACTCCCCAGATCAACCATTCGTGAAGCCACTTCTCCTTTGGCAAGGACCATAGCAAATTTCTGAGACGAACATCGATATTATCCTTCCAACGCGCTGAAACCGAATCCGTTTGTATTCATTCTAGATCCCAATGATCTCATCTAATCCAACACAACTACTCTGGTGACATAACACATCAATACAATCTAAAGCCACAACTCGTGCAATCCGCGCACCAATAAGCAACAACCTGAACGTACTCAAATCATGAAAAATGACTCAAATAAGAGGGTTGTACCGCAAGCTCTCCAGTACCACCACACACAATGCTGAGAACCCGTCACACATCGTAGAAACAGAACACACGAATCTAACTCAAAGGGTCATATCTCCATATAACTTCGCTGCAATGCGCGACCCTATCCAAACACTGGTCCACATGAAACACCTCAAGTCACTATGCTCAAAATCGACAACCACGCGCAATTTGATGTCCAGAACCAAAGCAAATCATCATAACCACGGCGAAGCAGTTGACAGAACATTACACAAACCCGAAAGGACACAACCGATACGCTATCTGCCGAGCATTACCTAATACTCTTTCCGCTCGAATTCCACTGAGAGGCCCCAATAAAACTGCACTACATGTGCTAATCAAATCCTAACGCCTCGCAACACGGAAAGCTAACACATAGATCACCCCAGAACACTAACAAGCTCAAAACAATCGATTCAGCACACCCCTTAACAATACAACTCGGAGTCAACCAAGCCGACTCGATGTAGAACACACCTCCATATTGGCCTACTAATGAACTCCTTATCAAGGAGTTCCTGAAGCTGCTCCTTCAACTCCTTTAACTCCGCCGATGCCATACGATACGGTGCCCGGCACCAAATCAATACTGAGATCAACAACCCTGTCCAGCGACATGCCCAGAAGCAAGAAACACACCCTGAAAAATCCCTCACCACCGGATCTGAATCAATGGTGGGAGTCTCTGCACTAACATCCATCACAAAGGCCCAATAAGAAAAAGGCAACCCTTCCCAGCCATCCGCTGGGTCTTCAAAAATGAATCACCCTACTAGAAACATAATCCGTTGAACCTTGCCACTCAATCCGTGGCATTCCCGGCATAGTCGACGTCGCCGTCTTAGCGCAACAGCCCAGAATAGCACAACACTGAGACAACCAGTCTATACCTAATATCACATCCAAAATCTAACATACCAAGCGACATAGGATCCACTCGGCTCTCCAAACCTCCTATAGTTGCCACACCAGACCTATATACGCGGTCTACAACCATGACCTNTTTTTTTCATTGTGCATTCTGAGCTGGACCTATTAGGTGATCTTAATCATCCCTAATTCCAACCTGTTCCTCTCAAAGTTTTCTCTACTCAGTGCTTTAGTGAAGATGTCAGCAATTTGTTTATTAGTTAGCACAAAATTCTATGGAGATCAATCCTTTCTCATAGTTATCTCTCAAGAAGTAGTGTCTAACATCTATGTGCTTAGTCCTCTTATGATGAACAGGGTTCTTTGTCATACTTATAGCACTAGTGTTATCACAGAATATAGGAATGCAACCAATTTCAATGCCAAAATCTACCAGCTGCTGTTTGATCCATAGCAATTGAGCACAACAAGATGCAGCAGCAACATACTCAGCCTCAGCAGTGGATAAGGCCACTGAATTTTGCTTTTTAGTGGCCCATGATACAAGACATGAACCAAGAAAGTGAGTCATACCTGAGGTGCTTTTCCTATCCACAAGGAAACCTGCATAATCAGCATCAACATATCCTACTAGATTGAAATTACTACCTTTGGGATACCAAAGACACAGATCAGTGGTGCCTTTCAAATATCTTAGTATCCTCTTGACAGCAGTCAAGTGAGACTCTTTTGGATTAGCCTAAAAGCGAGCACAAAGCCCTATNCCTGTTCCTTCTTCCTGTTCCTTCGTTCAGCCCTTTCCTTCTTCCACTCAATTTCCCATTGAGGACAGTTCTTGATCATGTGATCAGTCTTACCACATTTGTAACAACCCTCGTTGGTCTGTTTCTCAGGAACCCTTGGTTTGTTGAAGGTTGTACTTCTTGAAGAACCATTTCCTCTTATCAGGTACTTTTTGAAATCTCTTGTGATCATGGCCATTTCTTCATCCTCCAGATCTGAACCTTCAGCTATTCTGAGAGCCAGACTTCTTTCCTTCTTGGGTGCATCCATTTTCATGGTTTGCCTTCTGAGTTCATAGGCAGTGAGATTTCCAATCAGCTCATCCAACTTAAGAGTTGCAATGTTCTTTGATTCTTGAATAGCAGTGATTTTGCTTTCCCAAGAGACTGGCAAAACCCTTGTCAAAATCTTCTAAACCTTGTCTTCTTCAAGGATAATTCTCCCAAGAGATTTAAGTTCATTTGTTAGTGTTGTGAACCTTGTGTACATCTCCTGGATAGATTCTCCTTCCTTCATACTGAAATTCTCATATTGAGAATATAGCAGTGTTCCTCTTGATCTCATTACTTGAGGAGTTCCTTCATGAGCCACTTGTAAAGTGTCCCATATTCCTTTGCAGTAGTACAGCTTTGAATCCTGCTGTACTCGTCTGGACCCAGTCCACACACAAGCCATTTCTTGGCCTTGGCATTCTTCTCCCATTTCTTCAAATCTTCAGCAGTGCAGTCCTTCATCATTCTTCTTCGTAGTTGCCAGGGGACCATCAGTGACTATGTCCCAGAGTTCATAGTCTTCTCCTATGATATGATCTCTCATCCTGTTTTTCCACCAAGAATAGTACCGACCATTAAAAAGTGGAGGCCTAGCAGTGGATTGCCCTTCCCAGTTTCCAGGTGGTGCACTCATTTTGATCTTTTCCTAAGGTGTTAGCCTCTTCAAGGATAACCAGCTCTGATACCAATTGATATTTTAAGCGTCAATACCACACAAGAGGGGGTAATTTGTGTGGTACCCAATTTTCGCTTAACTGAACTATAGAAGAACCTGATTCTTCTAGGTGCTCCAACTACTACTATTTGCGGAATAATAAATACTGAAAATAAAGAACACAGAGATTTTTACGTGGAAAACACCTGGCTCAAAAGGTGAAAAAACCACGACCTACTACTCAGTAGGATTTTCCCAAACTTCCACTAAAATCACTGAGCCAAAACAATATTTACATAACTCTTTGTAAACCTAAGGATTAACTCTAATCCCGTTGTAGCACACAGCCTCAACTGTTGCGACAACTTCAAGTTAGCTATAACTTGAACACTCTAGGCACCTAATACAATTGCTTCTATGAAAGCTGACAAGTACAATTTTAAACCATCTACTACAATTGAACTAGAATAAAAGATAAACACAATGTAACTGGTTCTTCTATCTCGTTCAAGTAGCTTCAGGAGTGCACACTTAAATCACACATAAATTCTTGCAAAATTGCCTTGCTCTTTTGCTCTCAATTTAGTTTAACTTTTGCGTATGTGCAATACCTGTAAAAGAGAACAATCACTGCCATTTAATAGGTTAGTAATCAGAGTTTGATTAGGACTCAATTGCTGCACTTCTATCGTAGAAGAGTTCATGATGTTCTCAAACTCTAACACTACTTCATCCTGGATTGTGTTCTCTTCATATAAGGAGTCTTTCTCCCCTTATCTAATATGCAACCTTTTCGATCAAATCAGGAGATATTACTGCTTAATCAGTAGTCCTTATCTCCTTCACGTGCATCTCACATGGATTGTGTGATCATAACTGTGCTTTACTAGTTGGACCTGGTCCATGACTGAGTTCTTTTGTCAATCTTCAAAACTTCACCTGTTCTTGGGCCAACAAATTCCCCCTTTTTTATGATGGCAAACTCTGTGCTTTTTACTGATTTGGAACCTGTAAGAACTCAGCTTAACCATCAATACTAACTTTAGAAAATTCACTTATCATCAAGGACCAGGTTAATTGGGTTATAAATATCACTTATTTCAGAATGTGTAAAGCACAATGTCTCTCCCTCCTTTTGGCATCATCGAAAAGTTGCATACAAAGTGTGATTTCCAGATTTTAATAAGTACTCATGGCCACTGGGGCAACTGCAAGTGCTATCATGGTGCAATCATCAGTTATCAAACAAACATATTTAAACTATCAAGGACAAATTAATCATTGAACAAGAGAAAAATAGTAGTTATCATTGATAGAGATATGTTGCCACCTACAATCCACATAAAGAAAGAAAAACATTCAAACCATGAGCAAAAACAAAAAAATAGAAAAATCCCTAATCTGGGTCACTAAGGTACTAGGCAAGTTCAGGAGACAGGAGCTAGGAGTCCTAAGGCTTGGAGGAACTGGAGGGTGGGGTTTGGGTTTGGAGAAGATTCAGCATGTTCTAAAGAATTCCATCATTCTTCTCCTTTTCTTTGGCAAGCTCAGATCTAAGACCATCCCTCTTAGTTTCCACTTCAACCACACGAGCCTTGAGCCTAGCTATTTCAGCATCCTTGGTTGCACATTCCTGAACCAGAGCCCTAACTTTGTTGTTGATGGGTATCTTCTGGGATGAACCAGGTTTATTTGGGATGGCATTGACTGGATAGTCACAAGCAAGAAGAGTGTTGATGCCAAAATGTTCCTTGCTCGAGGCCATTTCCCATTTCTTCAGAGGCACATTGAGCCTGTCCAGAACTGTGGTTAGAATAAAGCCATATAGAGTAGCATGAGCCTTGGAGCCATTTATGACCCTGTCTAGCAGCTTGATAATGAAAGCAGGCCAGTTGATTTGCTTTCCTCTTTCCAGGCACTCCATAAGAACCAGATCCATGTAGTTTGCAGTGTGCCTTCTCTCCTGTCTGGGCAATAAGCACTTGTTGACAAATTCAAACACAACCTTGTGCTCAGGCCTCATTTCACTTTTATGCACAGCCCTGGCTTCATTCACATCTTCTGAATCACAAAACCTCCTGGTGATCTCAAGAGTAGTAGGGAGGGAGTCCAGGCATGGCCACCTTTGCCTTGTATAGTCATCAAACCCTTCAGAGGGCATGTCCAGAATTTCTCCCAATTTCTGTGCGTCAAACTGCACTTGGACTCCTTTCACCAGGCTGCTAACAATGCCTTCCTTGACCACAGCATTTGCCATAAATTCAATCAGCTCATTCCTGGCTAGCCTACCATCCATCTGAAGGACCATGTCCTTCCATCCCTGAGCAGCTAAAACATCCACCAATCTTATCATTCCTGGTTCCACTAGGTCCTTCAACAGTCTACCCTTTAAAATATTTCTTCTGCCAAACACGACAAACTTATCCTGTTCCTTCTCAGAATCATTTTCTTCTTCTTCTCCACTCCAGTCATCATCATCAGAAATCTTTGATTGTTTGGTTTTCACTACAGATCTTGTCCTCCTGGCTAATGTAGGTTCAACAGCCACAGACACAGTAGAAGACTTCTTAGAGGAAGTCTTGGGCTTTTTGGGCTTGGGGGTAGGAACCTCCACTGAAGTACCCCTATCTTGATGGACCAGTTCCATCTCCTCTTCCTCAACAGCCTCTGAGGATTATTCAATCTTTTCCTTCCTTTTATCCATTTTCTTTTTCTTACTTGCATCTAAAGCCTTTTGTAGCTCAGCTTCACTCTGTTTCACCCTGCTTCTTGTGGCTCTACCCTTTGGTAATGAAGAGGCAGTAGGTGTTGGGGATGAAACTTTTCTTTTCTTGGAAGGCTTAGGAACATTTGGGGCTTTTGTTGTGGAAGTTTTGCGTTTCTTTGGGTCATATCTTGCCCCAACCTTTTTCATCAGGTCTGCTAGGGTTTCTTCAGTAGATGAAACAGGTTCATCTCTTTGTGTGCTCAGATGAACCAACCCCTCAGCAGCTTCCCCAGAACCACTTCCCCATGACTTCATGCCACTCTCTTCTACCCTTTCCTGTTTAACCCCACAGATAGCAGGCACTACTCCTTTCCCAATTCCCCTCTCTTCACCACATGCACCCTCTCTCTCTTTTTCTTTTTCAAATTTCTTTTTACCTCCACTTCTTCGTTTCTCAGGCAATTCAACATCCCTAATGGGTCCAACCAGAACAAACCTAGTCTCTAAGTTTTCAGTCACAGATGAACCTACCTTAGAAAGGGATTCTTGGGTCTTTTCAGATTCAGAAGACCCATGTCCTTCCCCCTCAATAGCGGATTGATAGGATTCAGAATCAGAACTGGAGTCTGATTTTTGAGCTTGGCTTGTTTTCACTTGGCTTGCTTTCAACCTTTCATTTAATGCCTTCCTCGAAGGCCCAGATGCTACAGTCTTTTGAGCAAGCATTTTCACCCTACGTAGTCTAGGTTTTGGAGATGCACTGGGTGGAGTGGTTGAGGACAAATTTGATGGAGATGGTGGTAGAGGAGTTCCAGGATTGTCTTGGGGGTTAGACATGATCGTTGGTTTCTTGAGAGAATTTGGGAATTTTGGAGAAGAGAGTAAGTGAAAGTGAAGAAGTGTTTTTGACGGTTTGGACTTATGATGAAGGCAGGAGAAGTGATGTGTATTTAAAGAGAATTACACATTTAATAAGTAACGGCAGCCTTTTGCAGTGGTCAATTAGAGGTCTAATCAACCTGAAGTTCCAGATTTTGAATGATCGATTTGGCTTCCCTAGATATTAGGCAAAATTTACGGTTTAGAGTTCTAGGAGGACGAAACTGGTTCAATGCTAACAGATAGATTTTTCTAGGAATTGAATAATTATAGGACTTCTGCTCATGATTGAAATATTAATCTTTCTAATTGTGCAGAGTATAGAAAACATACCTTAGCTTTCATATGAACCCCTGCTGATGAACCAGGTTTTTTATTTAGAACTCTCTTAAACATGCCTCAAATGCCATAATAGAAAATTTTTGTAAGAGATCAGTGAGTCATATAAACACATGTCACAGGAGTATACTAATTAAAGTATGAAGTTGAGTAAGAATTAATCTAGATATTTACACAAGTTTAAAGTTCCTAGCCAAAAAAGAAATTCTCATTTTTCATTTTTTTTTCATTCCTTTTTTTTCATTGTGCATTCTGAGCTGGACCTATTAGGTGATCTTAATCAGCCCTAATTCCAACCTGTTCCTCTCAAAGTTTTCTCTACTCAGTGCTTTATTGAAGATGTCAGCAATTTGTTTATCAGTAGCACAAAATTCTATGGAGATCAATCCTTTCTCATAGTTATCTCTCAAGAAGTGGTGTCTAACATCTATGTGCTTAGTCCTCTTATGATGAACAGGGTTCTTTGTCATACTTATAGCACTAGTGTTATTACATAATATAGGAATGCAACCAATTTCAATGCCAAAATCTACCAGCTATTGTTTGATCCATAGCAATTGAGCACAACAAGATGCAGCAGCAACATACTCAGCCTCAGCAGTGGATAAGGCCACTGAATTTTGCTTTTTAGTGGCCCATCATACAAGACATGAACCAACAAAGTGAGGCATACCTGAGGTGCTTTTCATATCCACAAGGAAACCTGCATAATCAGCATCAGCATATCCTACTAGATTGAAATTACTACCTTTGGGATACCAAAGACACAGATTAGTGGTTCCTTTCAAATATCTTAGTATCCTCTTGACAGCAGTCAAGTGAGACTCTTTTGGATTAGCCTGAAAGCGAGCACAAAGCCCTACACTGAAAACAATGTCAGGTCTGCTAGTAGTAAGATACAAGAGTGAACCAATCATACCCCTATACAACTTCTGATCAACTGATGAACTAGGTTCGTCAATGTCTAATTTAGTGGCAGTTGCAATGGGGGTGTCTATTTCCTTTGATTCATCAATTTTAAACTTTTTAATCAGTTCTTTTGCATACTTCTACTGATGGATCATGGTTCTATTTGGGCTTTGTTTGATCTGTAAGCCTAAGAAAAAGTTAAGCTCACCCATCATACTCATTTCAAACTCACTCCCCATTAATTTTGCAAAATCCTTGCTTAGTTTATCAGTGGTGGCCCCAAAGATTATGTCATCAACATATATTTGTACCACAAGGAGATCCTTACCTTTTTCCATTAAGAATAGGGTACTTTCAATTTTACCTCTTTTATAGCCATGTTCAAGCAGAAATTTGGACAATCGTTCATACCATTCTCTTGTGGCCTGCTTGAGTCCATAGAGAGCCTTGTCTAATTTATACACATGCTCAGGACATTCCTTGCTCTCAAACCCTGGAGGTTGTCTCACAATCACTTCTTCTTTTAGGTAGCCATTCAGGAAGGCACTTTTGACATCCATCTGATGGAGAGTGAATTCCATGTGTGTTGCAAAGGCTATGAGGAGTCTTATTGCCTCTAGTCTTGCAACTGGAGCAAAAGTCTCATCATAATCTATACCCTCCTCTTGGCTGTAACCTTGGACCACCAGTCTTGTCTTGTTTCTTGTAACTGTTCCATCTTCATCAAGTTTGTTTCTGAAGACCCATTTTGTGCCAATGACTGATCTGTCCTTGGGTCTTGGAACTAGATGCCAAACTTGACTTCTTGCGAACTGATTGAATTCATCTTGCATTGCATTCACCCAATTTGTATCCTGCAAAGCCTCAACAATATTTTTAGGTTCAGTAATAGATAGGAAGGCATCAAAAGCACACAAATTCTTTAATTGTGATCTAGTTTTGACTCCAGATGTTGGATCAGTGATTATGTTCTCAATAGGATGAGAACTTTGATACTTGTGAGGTTTCACAACCAACTGATTTCTGCTAGATGTTTCTCCCATGTTCTGTTGCTGAGGAACATCGTCATGAATAGGTTCTTTTAGGGAATTAGTTTCAATTCCTCTTTGATTAGTTCCCCCTGTCAGGTTGCCCTGGATGGAAGAACCTGTTCCTTCTTTTGGTGCCACTTTGACTTGTGCTGAGACTTCAGTCAAGTCCTTTACCAGTCCAATGGCTTTATCTTCATGTTCCTGTCTCTCAGAAAGAATGTTAGTTTCATCAAACACTACATCCACACTTTCTTCTACACACAAAGTTCTTTTATTGAACACTTTATATGCTTTGCTATGTGAAGAATATCCCAAGAATACTCCCTCATCACTTCTGGGATCAAACTTACCTAGGGAGTCTTTTCCATTATTGTGCACAAAGCACTTACAACCAAATGCCCAAAGATGGGATATATTTGGCTTTCTCCCTTTAATTAACTCATAGGGAGTCTTCTCTACAAGAGGTCTAGTCATGCATCTATTGATAATGTAACATGCAGTGTTTACAGCCTCTGCCCAGAAGCTGTGCGGGAGCTTACTAGAAAGAAGCATAGTCCTAGCCATGTCTTCAAGAGTCCTGTTCTTTCTTTCAACTACTCCATTTTGTTGAGGAGTCCTAGGAGCAGAGAAGTTATGATCTATACCATTTTCATCACAGAATTTAGTAAACTTAGCATTTTCAAATTCCGTTCCATGATCAAACCTAATGTATGCAAGTTGATTACCTAGTTGTTTCTGAGTTTTTCTAACAAAAGCAGTAAACATGTCAAATGCTTCATCTTTAGATGTTAAAAATAGTACCCAGGTAAATCTAGAATAATCATCAACAAGTACCATTACATATTTCTTTTCACCTCTGCTCATGGTTCTCATTGGACCACAAAGATCCATATGGACCAGTTCCAACGACTTGGTTGTGCTTACCATTTTCTTGCTTTTGAAGGATGATCTTACCAGCTTCCCCCTTGCACAGGCCTCACAAACTTTGTCTTCCTTGAACTTGATGTTAGGTAGCCCTATCACCAAGTCCTTAGAGACTAATTTGTTTAGCTGATTCAGACTAGCATGACCAAGTCTTTTGTGCCACAGGAGGGGATCATTATCTAACACACTTAGGCAGGTGAGTTCATTTTCTGAAAGAGTAGACAAATCTACAATGTAAATATTGTTAACTCTTTTTCCCTGCAAAACAATCTTGTCAGTGGTAAGGTTAATCACAAAGCATTTGGTAGAGGTGAATGCTACAAGGTTACCTCTGTCACACAGTTGTGACACACTGATCAGGCTATATTTCAAGCCATCTATCAAGTAGACATTCTCAATGGAGTGTGAGTCTGTCTTACCTACCTTTCCAACCCCAATAATCTCACCTTTCTTCCCATTTCCAAAGGAGACATTACCTCCCTTTAAGTCCTCAAGTGAAAGGAACTGGTTCTTACTTCCAGTCATATGTTTGAAGCAGCCACTATCCGTGTACCATATTTGGCTACTTCCCTTCACTTGGACCTGCAAGAAGAAATCAAGGGTTAGTCTTAGGAACCCAAACTAGTTTGGGTCCCTTTCTATAGTCAAAGGGGTAAATCAAGTTCCTTTTAGCCCACCCAGGAAGCCTATTTTTCTCTTGAACAAAAGCTTTGTTCTTTTGACTGGCCTTTTCTTTTGCATTATATTCATTTTTGTAATGGCCAGTCTTGCCACAATGTGTGCAGATTTTGTTCTCAGAAAGAGTGAGGTACTTGCTTTTAGGGTCCCACTTAGGTGCTTGAGTCCCATAGCCAAGTCCTCTTTTGTTGCTACTGTGATGTTCTTGTAGCCAGGAAAGTGCATCAGAAGCTTGTTCCATTTGCATGTTCTGTCTAGTTCATGTTTTACCTTCCCTAGATCTTCTTTTAAGACTTTTATCTGCTCATTCTTCCTGTACAACTCATCTTTCATTTTTCCTAAGTTTTCTTCTAGGGTAAGTTGAGTGCGATCAGCTTTCTTTTTACCTGTTCCTAGTTTCAGTTTTAAGTTCTCAGACCTAAGTTCAAGGACACTGGTGTCAAGTTCAAGAACCTGGTTCTTCAACTCAGTATTTTTACTATCACAATCATTAGCCCTAGATTCTAGATTTTTGCACTTGGCTTTTAGGATCACACATTCCCTAGACAGATCTTCCTTCTCATTGTTAATTATCTCAGACTCATCAATGAAGTCTAGCAATAGCTCAGACAATCTTTCTTTAGACAGGAATTTAATCTTGTCTTTGAGATGAAGGACACTTACCTCTTGTTCATCATCTGATTCTCCGATGGCAATAAGTGCTTGTTCATCTCTAGCTTCATCTTCTGAGTCCTCATCTGATGTTTCTCCCCAAGCAGCAACCATAGCCTTTGTTGATCCTTTGTTCCTTTTGGGTTGAACCTATTCCTTCTTCCTGTTCCTTCGTTCAGTCCTTTCCTTCTTCCACTCAATTTCCCATTGAGGACAGTTCTTGATCATGTGATCAGTCTTATCACATTTGTAGCAACCCTCGTTGATCTGTTTCTCAGGAACCCTTGGTTTGTTGAAGGTTGTACCTCTTGAAGAACCCTTTCCTCTCATCAGGTACTTTTTGAAATCTCTTGTGATCATGGCCATTTCATCATCCTCCAGATCTGAACCTTCAGCTATTCTGAGAGCCAGACTTCTTTCCTTCTCAGCTGCATCCATTTTCATGGTTTGCCTTCTCAGTTCATAGGCAGTGAGATTTCCAATCAGCTCATCCAACTTAAGAGTTGCAATGTTCTTTGATTCTTGAATAGCAGTGATTTTGCTTTCCCAAGAGACTGGCAGAACCCTTGTCAAAATCTTCTCAACCTTGTCTTCTTCAAGGATAATTCTCCCAAGAGATTTAAGTTCATTTGTTAGTGTTGTGAACCTTGTGTACATCTCCTGGATAGATTCTCCCTCCTTCATGCTGAAATTCTCATATTGAGAATATAGCAGTGTTCCTCTTGATCTCTTTACTGTAGGAATTCCTTCATGAGTCCACTTTTTAAAGTTTCCTATATTTCCTTTGTAGTTAGTACTAGCTTTGAATCCTGCTGTACTCGTCTGGACCCTAGTCCA
>NW_017671019.1:375355-380235 GCF_001879085.1 Nicotiana attenuata
TCACTCTGTTTCACCCTGCTTCTTGTGGCTCTACCCTTTGGCAATGAAGAGGCAGTAGGTGTTGGGGATGAAACCCTTCTTTTCTTGGAAGGCTTAGGAACACTTGGGGCTTTTGTTGTGGAAGGTTTTCGTTTCTTTGGGTCATAGCTTGACCCAACCTTTTTCAGCAGGTATGCTAGGGTTTCTTCAGCAGATGAAACAGGTTCATCTCTTTGTGTGCTCAGATGAACCAACCCCTCAGCAGCTTCCCTAGAACCACTTCCCCCTGACTTCATGCCACTCTCTTCTATCCTTTCATGTTCAACCCCACAGATAGCAGGCACTACTCCCTTCCCAATTCCCCTCTCTTCACCACATACACCCTCTCTCTCTTTTTCTTTTTCAAATTTCTTTTTACCTCCACTCCTTCTTTTCTCAGGCAATTCAACATCCCTAATGGGTCCAACCAGAACAAACCTAGTCTCTAAGTTTTCAGTCACAAATGAACCTACCATATATATATATATATATATATATATATATATATATATATATATATAATTCCTGATGTGGTGGCTTTTGATGTATTGGCGCTTAAAGAAGTAGGGGGTGAAATATAGTGAAGTTATGGTGGAATCTTGGTTTGACATAAGTATGGGATTGAAGGTTGAAGTGTTTGTATTAAAGTGCTTAAGGGAGGTGTAGTCACTTATATCCAAATGTGTCCTACCCGACCCGCAGCCTACATTACAACCAATGAAAGTCCTATTTGATCTTAGACTGAATGAACTTGATTAGTGAAGTATTACACTAAGGGCAAGCTTATGGTACGTCATTTGGGGCATATGAATGTTATTTCTGAGAGTGGGTGAATTTTTCCTATCTTGAGTTCCTACGTTATTAAAATTCATGGTGTGTGGAACTAAGCTCTTTGATTGGGTGAGGGCACATGATTCATAAAGGAAAGGTAATGTTGTTGACCTCCATGTTAGAGTAAGTAAGTGAATTGTGAATTAAGAATGGTATTTGTGAGTCAATTATTGAGGCGAGGATGTCACACCTTTGTGCTTAAACTATTTTAAGGATTCTTGGTATAATGAGTTAAGGGAATTGCTTATTAGGTTGTGTCCATAAGTGTAGTTTGATTGCTCGAGGACGAGCAAATATTTAAGTGTAGGGTATTGATGTGTGGCTATAGTTCATAGTTTAGGACATTATATGCCTTGCGTTTTACATGCTTTATTGTTAAAGTACACTTTGTTTGAGCGTAATAGAGTCTATTTTATGTGTTGGTGCATTGGAAATGAAAGTAGAGCTAAAGGGATGCTTAAACGTCGAAAGTGCGCTCGAGAACGGTGAAAAGGAGAAGCCAGGCAAAAGCCAGCTCGACCACGCTTTAGCCTGGCGAGGCCAGCTTAAAGCCAGGCCTAACCAGGCGTTATCCTGGCGACGCCACCTTAAAGCCAAGCCCAACCAGGCGTTAGCCTAGCGACGCCAGCTTAAAGCCAGGCTGAGGCTGGCGTTAGCCTGGCGTTAGCATGGCGACGCCAAGCCTAAGGCCAGGTCCAGTCTGAGTTTTGAAAGTTTAAATTATTTTCCGGCTTGACTAGGAGTTGACCTACACGTTTAGGGCTTGTCCCAAACATATAAATAGACCCTAAAACGCCACTTTGAAGGACTTTTGCAATCGGAGGCAAGAATAGCTCGTGGAACACTACTTGAGAGTTCGAATCATTGATTTCTACATCCCTTATTCTTTACTCTGTAATTTAATTATGCAAATTACATTGGATATTGTTACTATGAGTATGAGTAGCTGAACTCCTAATCTAGGGTTTTGATGGAACCTGTTGAAGGATGATTTTCTTGTTACGTTAATATAGATTTGCCATAGTATTCTCTCTATTTGTTCAACTATATGCTTATTGTTGTTGATTGAAGGGCCCTCAGTTAACTGTTCCTATTTAGTGTGTATTACTCGGGAGAGAGTGCATATTTAGGTAGTTGTTGAACAACATCACTCCTAACGTATATGAGGGATAATATGAAGGGTTTAAAGGTGGGATTAGGGATAACGAAACCTTGGGTGCGATCTATGAGCTGTACTTAAGGCGAGCTAGCGTAATTCGGGAGAATATGTCTAGTATATTATTGTAATTACTCAGAGAGAGTTACGACATTCAAAGTGCTCATGATCGATAGAGAAGACTTAGGCAAATTGATAGCAAACGTAGCGGAAAGGATTCTGACAATAGGGGAAATCAGAACCTCAGATCATTGCAATTCTTGTCCACAACCCGCTCGTAGTTAGTTCCTAATTATTGCATTTTCATTACGTAATATGTAGTTAGTAAACATTCAATCTATTACTTGAATATCTCTGAAGATTGAATACGTGAATTTGTGTAAGTCCAATAGCTGTGATTGATAGGTTAATTCCTTGTGGGATTCGACTCCGAACTTGTTAACCGGAATTTATTTGCAGTGACCGCTTTGTCCTTTTTATAATGCATAGTTGGGCGTAATATTTTTTTTTTCTGCTCTGCGTCCTTCTATTTTTTTTAGATACATACTACCTCCTACTTCGTTTCTCCCACAGTGGAACTAGGCATTTGCTTTTTAAATAGAATATCACCAATTACATGGAGCACATGACTTTCCTGGGTAATAACACTAGGAAAGAAGAAGAAATGAAGTAGAAAAGGTGACTACAAAGAAAATATGGTGAAATGACTTGCGGTTAAGTAGGAAACCTCATTAATTAATAATAATAATAATAATAATAATAATAATAATAATAATAATAATAATAATAATAAGGAAAATTACATTTTACCTCTTTGGTAACTATTCTAAAATTATCGGTCAATAATAGAATGATACGACAGGAGGATGTAAATGTCAATTAATCAATATTAGGGGATGTATTTAATTTTTAAAAAAAATTGAAGGATAAAATAATTTTTATTAAAATANGAAAAACACCTTCACATCTCATGTCTATATTCTAAAATAATTGTAAACAATAAAAAGGTTAGATTATATTCACACGAGTTAGGTAGAAGTAACTGAATTTGCAATTGAATAATCTCTTTAATTTGTGTGAATATTGCATTTATTCTTACAATATTAGTTATCTAACAATAATTTAAAATAATTTTAATGATAAAATTCGTATTTAAAATATACTAATAAATTATTTTTAATATTAGTAGATAATGTATATTTATAAGTGACTAAAGCTTATTTACTGTTATATACGTACTTAACTGTTTTTATTATTCAAATTTATTTCTAAATTAAAGAGATATAAATTTATAATATTTACAACTTGTGAAACCAAATATGACGGTACTTAATTCTCACAAATATATATGGAATATTTGAAACTTTTTAGAAAAACATTTATTTTAAATCTAGTCCATCATTTCAACTTCAATTCGAAATAAAGAATATGAAGTTTGAAAGACAAGTCTGAGGAGTATTTTCAACTGAGATAATGGTTAGTTTTTACTCACAATACTTCAACTTTTTTGCCAAGTTAAATTCATTTTCTTTAACACAACTTTAACTTTCATATAACCATGCATTTTCAATTTCAACTTCATATTCTTTTTTTTTTTAAAAACTTTAATCAAATGTTATCCAAACTCCTACTAATGGTTCTCCTCCTCTAATCCATTTATTGTACCACATTATTCCTCCTTCCCACCGTCCATTGATTCCTTGGTCTGCAAATATTTCATCCTTCTTGGATACTCTCTTCTAAATATATTATTTTTTGTTAGTGTTATGATTAATAATGTGGTTACAAGTTTTTTTTTTTTTTTTAACCTTACTTCAAATTAGCATATGCATCCTTATTTTTAGGAAAAATTACGTGCACAACAAATATATACATTGTATTTACTATTCGTAGCTATACAAATTAGATTTCAGAAAATTATTATTCGTAGTTGTGTTTAATTTTATAACAAATTCATCTAAAAGTATTGAAAGAAGAGATCAATTGTTTTGAATTGAAACAAGAGAGCAACAAACTAAGTTCTCGTAGCTCAGTTGGTTAGACCACCCTCTTAGTAAGCGGAACTCTTGAGTTCAATTCCCAAGAGAGCATTCTACTTTTGTGCATTTCGCTTTGATTGTATTCGTTGTGCGAGCGAATATAGTAGATACAACTTATATCCTTTGTGTCTTCGGTAACAATTAAACTGAGGCTCTAACTTTAGTCGCCAAGCTAAGACCGAAATTAAGAAGGCACATTTTTAAACTTCATTTTAACAACCCTTAGTCCCCCAGGTTCTTAGGTTGGGCACTACTATTACAATTGAGGATTGTAAATTCTATTTTCCTTTATTAATTTTCTTCATTTGTTTAATATATACATAAACTACCAACCCACTCATATCTTTATCTTGTTAGAATTTTTGAAGGACTTTCGTTTTTTGGATTTCGCGTTTCGTTATTCACTTAATTAAGCTATGAATTGCCACAGCTTATAATATGCATGTGTAAGCAGGGGCGTAGAGTTATAGTATTAAGTACAGATTCAGACGAACCCAATAACTTTTATTAAGCCATGCATTTGTCTTAGGAAACCTAAATATGCATAAAAATTTAATTATGAATAATAACTAGAACGAGCTATGTGTTTAATAGTAAATATTTCAAAACTCGTATACTTCAAATTCTGGCTCCGCTGATGTAAGGATATACAACACACATAATTTGGGTTTGATAATGAATTTCTTTATCATACATTAATTATCACGAGTTTGAGGCGTTGATAAATGCAATTGCCGTCTTCTTTTTGTTTAAACTCAAACAACAACAGTTTTTCAACTCACGTTTTCTATATGCTGTTTGTTTAAAAAGCTACAAGTTCCTCGACGCCCCAGCCC
>NW_017671020.1:0-38639 GCF_001879085.1 Nicotiana attenuata
GATGGAATTTGGCGGTAAGTTATGATACCACGTCATTGCCCCCTTGGACAAGGTTTCTCCGAACTTTTTCAACAAAACTGACTCGATTTCATCATCTTCGAGATCGTTTCCCTTAATCGCGCATGTGTATGCTGTCACATGCTCGTTTGGGTCCGAGGTCCCATTATACTTCGGGATATCGGGCATTCTAAATTTCTTAGGGATAGGTTTTGGGGCGGCACTGGATGGGAACGGTTTTTGTACAAACTTTTTAGCGTCAAGGCCCTTCAGGACCGGAGGTGCACCTGGTATTTGGTCGACCCTGGAGTTGTATGTTTCTACTTTTTTATTGTTGGCCTCGATTTTTTCCTCCCCCTTTCGATTCGTTCGGTCAGTTCTTCTAGCCTCCTAAGAACCGCAGAATCAGCATCCGGCCCACCCCGTTCCGGCTGTACTGGGGTCGGATTGATGATTGCAGCTGCACGGGGAGCCTCCTCGGACCTGACAGGCTCCTGGACCCGGCTCTGGAGCTGTGCTATAGCCGATTGCTGGGCTTGCAGCATGTCAAAAATCATTTTAAGGTTGATAGTCTCTTCGCCGACTGCCTGGGCCCTCGAATCGTCCTCTCCCTGGACGCTATGCGATGATCCGGAGGCCTAATCAGTGTTGAGCGCCATCCGGGAACCGGCATCTATCGGGTTTTCAAGCCCGGGCATTCCATTGTTTCCTGTCTGCTGTTCAAGTTCGTTGTTAATTGATTGTGCCATTCTATGAGTTGGTAATTTGAATGTAAGATGGACTCTTTTGCAAAGAACCAGTGTATTGTGATGCGTCAAGAAAGAGTATCAAAGAGCTCACCAATATCCTTAGCCCCACGGTGGGCGCCAAACTGTTTACCCTCGAATCCGGATAACAATTGAATTTATATGGGGTTTTAAGGATCCGTGAACTAAAAGATACAAAAGGTTTTTAGGTTAAGGAAAATAAAAATAAAGACTCAACAATTGCTTGTTAAAGTAAATAATCGCAGAATATAATATTGCTTAGAACAATTGTGCTTGATCCTCCACAAGAATTTAGAGAGATCCCCTTTTATACCTTCTGATTAAGGGTAAAAATAAGGTAGGTAAATTGATTACATCGTGGATCCCTGTAATTACGCCTTAATGGCCTGAAGTGGTTGAGAAAATCACGTTTGGGCGAGATATCCGGCGACGCTTGGTTATCCGTTACGAGTCCGGCTTCCGACCTTGGGTGTTTCTCCATCCGGTGGTGACTCCTATCGAGCTCTGTAACGGTCTCGAAATGACTCGACCTCGGTTGTAGACGTGGCCGTCGTTCTACCTTGCATCCAGGTCGGGTTCGATGGCCCCGATTTGCTCCGGACCGGACCCAACCCGGTCGGGCTCAAGCAAAAAAGGGTATCACCCAATACAAAACTATTTTCAAATATAAAATGTATCATCTTTTTAGAATGGATTAATACGAAAAGTATATCTCATAAACTTAAGCAGAGGGAGTATATGATATTATTTTGATATATAAATGGTTCAGACGAGCTATTAAACAATGGCATATTTCATAGCATAAATGAAGCTTTTTTGTTTACAAGAGGGATGAATTTGGCAATTTATTTTGTTTGGTTATTAATAACCCTCGGTACTTTTAAATTTTTATTAGGCATAGGAATTCATTTTGAAACTGTCTCGATCAGACCCTGTTCGGCACTGTTATCTTCCCTTCCCTATGCTGACGCGGCTAAGATTCACTCATTCTCATCTTCATTTCTTTATTTCTGCTCTTCTATTAATAGCCAACTTCTTAAATATAATCCTATTGTTTTTTGTTCCAATAATCACGTTCAACATTTACAAAATCTTATTCTAAATATCTCAGCCCATAAAATAAATAAAAAAATAGGTAAGTTATTCAATCATTTTCTGTGTCTGGCCTGTACTCTATTTCCACCATAAAATTTAGGAGTAATTAAATTAATATATTTCAAATGCAGATAATCTCAAAAAATCTCCTTCAAATACCAATTTCTCTCCCTCTTCTTCACGTCTCTTCTCAGCATTCTGATTTATATTAGTGATTTTCTCAGTTAATTTGATCACAAAAAGCTGCGATTTTGAAGTCAAATCAAACTTTTCCTGATTTTTTGCTTCAAAGTTCTAGAACAGAGCATTTTAAGTGTGAACACGGCACTTCTCGTGATGTTCGTCGGTTGACGTTGACTGGCGAGAGCTGTTTTTTGTGATTCGTCGGAGTTAACGCCGATGACTGGGCAAATCGTGATAGAGTCATCGGCGGCGAGTGGGAGACAACTATTGAGAACGGCGACGGCGATGGCGAAGGAAGAGGAAAAGCGAATAAGCGGAAGACAGCAGAAAAGGATAGGAGAAGTGGCGGGAGGGGCGGCGGCGGAGTGTGCGATGGTATGTTGTTGTTGCCCATGCGCGGTGCTGCACATCCTTTTCCTGGCCTTATACAAAGTTCCGACGGGACTTTGCCGGAGAGCGTGGAGGAATAAGAAGCGGAAGAAGCTTTTGAAGAAGAGGAAAAAAATGATGATGAATGATTCTCTCGGCGTTTACTACACAGCCGATGAGAAGGATTCCGATGGAGGCGGAGATAACGTCGGCGATGATCATGACGGAGGATCATCGGAAACGGCGGATTTTGAAACGGAGATGTGGGACCGGTTTTATGGTGCTGGATTTGGGAGGAGCTCATCTCAAAGGGAAGAGGATTAAAAGGGTGAGAAATGCAAATAGCAATGAATTCGAGGACTGAGGAGCAAAACAAAAAAAGTTGTCACTAATCAAATGCTACAATATGTACACTTGAATTCAGTGTGGTTCAGATCCAGGATACAGAAGTACAGTCCTTATTCATTCTTCATTAAAGTAGAAAAAAAGTTAGAGCTGAGTGTTTTTTTGGCATAGCATTGATGATGTATCTGTAAATTTTAATGCATTTTTGCCCAAATAGGGGAACTTGACGTCATTGACCATTCCCTCCCTTTTTTTACTGGTGAAAATTATTTTCAATGATATATGTATTTTTTTTCGTGGTTCAATTAATTTAAATTAGCACCGAGAAATTTCATTTTGGACTATACAATAATATGTGTGGAGCAAGTGTTTAATTAGAAATTTTTTAGTTCAGAAAATGTGTAAGACTGGCATTGCAGATAGGGTGTTTTTACTAGTTTCCCAAAAAAATCGATTGTTTTCTTTTGTTTTAAGTTTTAAAGTGGTATTACTACTGAGAAAGTGTATTTTTGTAGTTGACACTTGTATCTTCCTCCACTTGATTACTTCATTTGTCTCAATTTTACATGAGACTCTTCTCATTTTGAGATGTTTTAAAACTATTTGACACCATCTAATTTTTCATAAAACTTTCACAATTTTTTTAATTTTAATTTTATTAAGTTACTTGTATGTTAACTTTGATGTTATGTTTTTTCTCGTTCAGTCACTATAATACCGTCCGCAATCATTAGTACTAATAGTTTGATCAGGGGCGACACAACGAATTTTATGGCCTAAAGCCAAATTTTATGAGGGGATTTTAACTTTTTTTAAATTATTTATTTGAAGTTTATTTTTCTAGCTTTTCTTAGATACAAAGTTTTTAATAATTTTCTTATAATCAATAACTCCGAATAAGTATTTCTCAATTGATAATATAACTAATCCACTTAACCTTTCTTGAGACGTGTTGATCTTTGGTAAGAATTTAACAAGCTTAATTTTGAAAAATTCTTTCCACTGAAGCACCTGTAACAAGAGTTATTAACATTATTCCATAAACAATATAGACATTTGGAGAAGAATCAGATCGTTCTGTTTGATTGAGTGTATTAATTAAACTATTATCTTCTAGTTGTATTATTTTTCTTAATACTTTTAATTTAAGAAAATAAATCTAAATCATCAATATCGAATTTATTATTATGCTTTAAGGAACATTCAAGATTAAGGAAATATTTTTTATATGTTTATCATCTAGTGATCTTAGTGTTTCCGGCTAAATAGAAAACCAAAAAAAAATTCATATGCATCGAATTGCTCAAATCTATTTTGAAGTGAAAAAATTGTCTTGTCTACTATACATAAAAGTAATCGATTGGTAACGTAGGAGACATCTCTATTTTTTCCCGGAAAATCTTTTGAATTTCCACGGCTAAGCTTTTAATTCGCTCTATCAAATAAAATGTGAATAACCCGTCCTCTAAAGACTCTTCGAAAGATTTTGAAATTTCATTATATACATTTTTATCAAATTGTTACTTTATATATATCACACGTTTCTTACGCAATTTGGGTTCGATATTGATTTCAAGTGCAATTTTCTTGGCAAAATTTTTAAAAGTTGCAAATCATTCTTCTCTATATTTGTTAAAGAAAGAAATCAAACTTTTTCACTTCACATAACTTTTTTTTAAACTTATACATAACCTATTAGGTATAATAAAAAATGGGACCCCCACAACTATGAGACCTAAAGCAGTTGCTTAACTTGCTTTATCGAAGAGCCGCTCCTGAGTATGATAGAACATCGATTATGCCAATTTTCTGAAGATCACGAATAGTCATTTTTTGGGAGAAGTGTTATTTTAATATCTCCTCTTTCAACTGATTTATGCATGAAACATTATCTTCGCTATAAAAGATTGTGATGAAATGAATATAATCTTTTTAATCTTAATCAGAGATCTCAAATCTAAACTTGTGTTTGAAAAAAATTTTAATAGGGAGCACTTCCCTTCAATAGATCTTTTGTAGCGAGAATTCAAATTAGCCGCATTCAAAGCGAATATCGGATAAGAAACCAAAAAGAAATGAAACATTATCTTCGTACAAGAATGGTTGGTTGTCTCTTTAATAGGTAGAGCACGTGTACATTAATATATGTTAAATCGAATACTACTGCCAATCGAATTTCTACACAACATAGGTATCAGTTTGCCGTTTTATATCAGCAAAACAAAACTTGTCCTTATCTTATGTATCGCTGAATTTTCCTTTTTTAATGCTTGCAATATACGCATATTAAACACTTGCATTGTATGCTCAACAATAAAGTCGCTTGGTAAGCAGTCTAAATTATCTTTGAATTATAGTTTTGAAATTATAATCTCTGGATAAATTTATTCCAGTGAGGAAGTGAGATAAAATAGTCCAAAGTTTGATTGAATAAGGTGATCAGATAAAATGAAATATCCAATATTAAACTCGTCAACGAAATACAGTATAAAATTTAATTCCATACCTTATTCCATCTAATCTCATACCAAACTAAAGGTACCAAGTAAAAATCCACGTTCCATATCGGTGGAGTCTCATGTGTCGATGAATCGCATCTTTGAGAATATTTGATGAGACAACTAATCAGAATAAAAGGAGGACGAACAAGTGGATCCACAACTAACTGAATTATCCTAGAAAAGATTAGTTCAAAATTTAGAGGGTGTTAGGCTAAGCTTATAATCTGGTCAAACTAGCTTATAAGCACTTTTCGGTTTATTTACACGTTTGGTAAAGTTAAAAGTGTTTATAAGTCAAAAATAAGCCAAAAGCCGTAAGCTGGTCACCCCACCTTATGAATTTTTAACTTATAAGCATTTTAAGTTTGGCCAAGATTTCTACTATTTTATCCTTAAAATATTGCTTTTCAGGAAAAACTCCTACATCGGTACTCACTGCCTCAAGTATTTAACCTAACTCCCCCCCCTCCCCTACCCCCCCCCCCCCCCCCGCCTCTTCAAGTCTGCAATTCTCATTGACTGTTTAAGATAAGCAAATTCTCTATTCCTTTGCATATTTATATCTATGTGGTTGTGTATTAATCTTTGAACTTTATACAATATATGAGGACATATCAAATTTTTTGGTGTATTGCTTTCTAAGTGTTGTGGTAATGAAGACAATGTTTGTTTTTCTTCAAATATTTTGTCCTATTAGATTTATTTTTTACAGAGAAACTTTAGTTAATGTATTAATTATTATAACTTATGATTATAAGCTTATCATAAAATAAATTGTATTTACCATAAGAATTATCTTATCTAAGCACAATTGTATTTAAAATATAATGACAAATAAAATATTTTGCATTTGATCGATCTGAAATCTAAAATTGTGAAGAAATTACGCCCTTATAAGTGTAAACAATTCTAACGTTATTTAAGTCGTTTAACAGAAAAAGAGCTTATCAGCACTTTTTTATCAAATACTGCAGCAACTTATCAATTTCAGCACTTGTACCCAAACACGTAACTGCTTATTTGTTAAACCAATTTCAGCACTTAAAAGTGTTTTTCAGCACTCAATGCTTATCAGCTATTTTAAATCAGCTAATTCGAACGGGCTCTTACAGACTATCTTAGCTTAGTCTTCTTCCAATATCCAGTGTTGCTAAAAGGAGTATAAAGATTGCTAATATCATCCCGGGTTTTCCCAGAAGCCAATTTTTTGTCTTCTTTGCACCTTCTACTCCTCTTTGCAATATTCGAAACCAAGGATTAGCAATATAAGCTACAAGTAGATACTTGGTGTACTTCAAGAGAAGCAAAAACCAGAAAACTGTTAGTAAAATGAGCTATTAATTAAGAACTTATATGTACATGCAACTGATATCAGTGTTGATGATCCTAGAATACTTTGATGCTTAATTACCAACTTCTCATTTCGTCACATTGGTATGATCTTCCTTCCAAGACTGACTAGATAAGCAAGGATGATTAACAACAATTTACTCCAATTTGCACATGTTAATTCTAACACAAAAATATGCTAATTTGAAAGAAATTTTGCGTTACTGGCAAGGAAAAAAATGCATTCAAATGCATCAGTTAACAGAATCAGAAGGGTGTTTAAGAAAAAGCACGACCACATCAAATGATTAGATACTCCCTTCCCTTTCAAATTTTATGTGGCGGTATTTGAGTGGACACGGAGTTTAAGCAAGAAAGAAAGACTTTTAGAACGTAAGGTTTTAAACGACATTTCTGTGGCTATAAAAGCATGTCATTAAGATAAAATGACAAGTTCAAATTTAAACTATTTTATAAGAATATAGAAAGCTCTTGTTCCAAATTTTTGGAATGAGACTAAATAGGAAACAATTCCACGTAAAATGGAACGGAGGGAGTACTTCATTTACAGCAAGGATGAACATGTGTGCTTAGGACAATGCTTTAGTTACTGCAAGGATATGCACAGATATCTTCTACTATAAAAGATTTTAAATATCAAAGACACTAAGTAATTCCAGCATATATAAGAAACAAATATGGATTATAGGCATGTACGATGCACAAAAGGAAATCAAAAGGAATACTGAAGGAGAAGGATTAGAAAGCCAATCCCCACAGCTGGGTATCTGTTACCAAAGAAAGCGATTTACAACAGGTGAAAAGAGTAAGCTTACATCATTTAATCATATAAGAAAGTATTTAAAAAAAATGAGCAAGATTGACTAACTTAACCCAGATCCAGGAGCTAGCAACTGTACTGACATGATAATGTTATAGATCAAGAAAAATATCAACGCTTTTGAAAGAGCTTATAGTACCTTCAAGAAAATGAGCTTTAAATGGATCAAGGAAAAGGCCAGCCCGGTGCACTAGGCTCCCGCTATGCCCGGGTACAGAGAAAGGCCGGACCACAATGGTATCAAAGAAAAATTTATGGAAATAAAGAAGATAATAAATATTGCGCATGAAAGGATCAGAGCTAATATATGGCTGGATCATTCATTCGCTTTCTCATCTCTTCTTGCAAATCGGTATTTGAGATTGGAAAATTTGATTGAGGACCATTTGTTGAACTCAAAGAGGCTTGTGAGGAAATACTGGCACTAATACTATCATCAACTTGGAAATTCTCTCTATGTCACTGGGTTTTGACTGCTTATTTGGCCTTGATCCATTAGAACCTACAGCTGCCGCAGCTGATACTGGAGCTTTTTCTTTCAAAGAAGATGCGATTTCAAACGTCTTTTGCATTTCTTCAGGAAACATCTTACCCATAATATCTGTTGCCATTTTCGGCATGTCAGGTGTTGCATTCGGAGGAACTTGTTAGGACCAAAAAATCAGGTGTCATGCGGAATCTAGCAAAGCAAACATTGAACGACGATAAATCACACAACAAAGAGAAATCTACCAAAAGAGACACAAACATTTAACGTGGTTCGGTCAACTGACCTACGTCCACAACGGAGATGAGCAATCCACTATAATAAAAAAAGAGTACAAAATATCGAGAGAACAACCTCACAAAGAGGCAAACACAAGTGACACACTAACACTTGTCCCGTAAAGTTCTCCCCCTAGACACGACTCTCAAGCCCCCTATGGCTACATTGTGGATGCTACTGAATGTGAAGGAAGGATCCTCAATTTATAGAAGTACAAACATTTTCCTACAAGAAAAAGGACTAGCCAAATATTGGAGATTTATAATTTCCTTTTACAAAAAGGAAAACCCAGTTAAGGTAATTATATTGCCCTTTTCCTTCAAGAGATAGGAAAACCAAATATGGTAAGAAAATTATGGCAAACAACGGCAGAAGAGTAAGGAATACGAGACATCTCCTTTTTCTCTTCATCAGTAGATGGACTCTGACTAATACTCAATTTGAAGTGTTTGGCAATGGCAAGCCTGAACTTGTTTGTTACACAGACTCTGATTTAGGAGGCAATCTTGATAATTCAAGATCGACTTCCGGTTATTTGATCACTTTTGCAGGGGGAGCTGTTTCTTGGCAATCTAGACTACAGAAGTGCATAGCTCTATCCACCACAGAAGCCGAATATATTGCTGTCACAGAAGGTGCCAAAGAACTATTATGGATGAAGGAGTTTATTAATGATCTTGGCTTTGAGCAGCCAAGGTACATCTTATTTTGTGATAATCAGAGTGCTGTCTGTCTCACCAAGCACTCCACTTTTCATTCTAAGACCAAACATATAAATAGAAAGTATCATTGGATAAAAATGACCGTGGAAGAGAAATTATTTGAGGTTGAGAAGATACACACTGATGAAATCCTTCGGATATGTTGACAAAGGCGGTGGCTGCAGATAAACATGAATTTTGCAGAAAATTGGCAGGCATGAAGCCTGTCAATAGTTCCTCTACTTGAAGACACATTTGGCCCCTTGGCTGGAGGGGGAGTTTGTTGGGCACATGCCCATGTTGTCCAGCCAAAGGCCCAATGGCCTAATCCTACTCTCTTTTGGTTTCCATTGCTATTTGGAATTTGATTCAGTTTATTCCTATTTTGAGTGGGTTTTGGCTTTAAGAGAAAGCACCACTCATGATCTATAAATAGGACAACCTTGGAGAATTATTATATGCTCATTGATACAAGTCTTTGAAAGACTTAAGCACATAAGAGTGGTTTAGAGAGAGCTTTCATCAAGAGAGAAGAGAGAAGAAAAGTACTTGTTTTGCTGCAGATTTTTATTCCGATCAGCCAACTTCAAATCACGTTTTCCGATTCGTTAACCGTTGGATCGGGCTAAAATTTTGACTGAGTGTTCGTAACATCTTAGTCTTGGATTTGAACGGTGAAGATCGAATTTGCAGGCTCTTAGCATCTGATTTCGAGCCTCAAACAGCAGCTTCGTTTTGTGGATTATACTCTTTCTTCAATTGATTAGTTGTTGCTATTGTTGCTCCGTGTTTGGCCCTTGTTGTGTAGCCAATTTGGAGAATTTTGTTACCCTCTTATTGTTATAGTGGAGCTTTTTGGATCTTTGTGATCCCGTGGTTTTTACCTTCGATTTGAAGGGTTTTCACGTTAAAAAATTTGGTGTTTTTTTATCTTCTTTATTTTCGGGTTTGCCTCTTCCTCAACATAACAGAACTGACCCAGGCCCAACTTTATCTGAGGAGCCTTGGTTTAGAAAGGGATTTTCCCCTTGAAAGGAGGAAGCCGTTTGGATCATTTTTTGTAGATCTTCAGGTGATATCTATTCTTGCCTATAACATTGGATGCAGTCTTTACCATTTCAGTACGTAAGCCATCAGCTGTTCCACCACTGAACGAAGCTAGGGTGTCTGGATCAGTGTGAGAGAGAAAATTTTGGAAGGACCTACATCGAAGCAACAGAAGGAAAAGTCTGTCGTGATTATTGGAGCTAGGTTTAAAATTTTGACTGCTAATAGGATAAACACAATTAGAATCATGGCGAAGAGAAAGGGCACTAGTTGTTACAGGACAGTGTTTCCATAAGCATTGGAAATTTATCGTAAGAAAGTGACAAGCACCAAGAGAAGGAGTGATAATGTCAAGATTAGATAGTGGACAGGAGATTTAGCACAAATAAATTCTCTTTTGCAGTGTGAAAAAAGAATAAGCAACATCTGGTATTAGACAACTACACTGTTCTCTGGTCTTCATAGCAATGTCAGCGGAATAAAACAAGCATGCAAATATGCAAGATGATGACGTGTATGCACAAAAAGGAAAAAGGGATTTGCAACTTCAAGAAATACATACTATGCGATCAAGAGTCTAGTCGCTTCAAGGTTTTGAAACTAAAAGCAGCTGTAAATCCACTTAAGCCTTAATTGAGCAGAATTATCCGGTACCTATGCTGGTGGAAAGTAACAAGTAGCTGGTGGAATAGTGGAACAGTGTCAAACTATCCCGGACACCACCGTCATTAAAATTCTAAAAATCAGCTGGATATCTGGCGTACCAAATAACATATGTGCTCCTAAGATGTAATTTTTGCTGCATCGTGGTCATGACTCATTAACCACTCATTCTTCAACTAAATGACCAGGATCACTAGCAGATGATTTTCAAAAAAAGAAAATGTAGCAGTAGTGAAGGACTAACTTTAGCTTCCGGTACAAGTAAGAAAATGTGAAGAGAGAACACAGCAACTTCTCAGACTATGAAAAAGAGGAATCACACTCTAACATTGAGATAAACCTAATGGATTCTGGATCATCTTTCAAAGCATCCAAAGATTCTGAACTTGCTAGCATTTTTTAGAGGCAGTCCAATGCCCAGGTATATGACCAATGCATGCCTTGTTCTCCTGCCCAAAGTTGAATTCCCTAACAGTCTCACAGAATTTAGGCCAATCAGTCTCAGCAATTTCATCAACAAGATCATTTCCAAGGTCATTGGTTCAAGACTGGGCCCTTTCCTTCCAAAGATAATCTCTGCAAATCAATCAGGCTTTGTTAAGGGCAGAAACATCTCTGAAAAACATTATGCTTGCACAAGAAATAGTGCATGGTATCAAGAAGCCAACTGTGAGATCAAATGTGGTCATCAAGCTTGACATGGCCAAGGCTTATGACAGAGTCTCCTGGAGTTTTACCTGCATTATGCTCAGGAGAATGGGCTTCAGTGAAATGATCATTGACATGATCTGGAGAACAATGTCCAATAACTGGTATTCAGTCATAGTTAATGGCACCAGATGTGGCTTTTTCCAATCTACAAGAGGCCTCAAACAGGGTGATCCACTTGCTCCTTCTCTATTCATCATAGGAGCTGAACTCCTATCCAGAATGCTCAACTTGCTGAATCATGATCAGCTATTTCATGGATTCTATATGCAGAAAAGGGGACCTCAAATTAACCACTTAAGTTTTGCTGATGATATCATCATCTTTACCTCTGGCAGAAGAACATCCTTGAGGAAAATCATGTGGATTCTTAGCAATTATGAGAGCACATCTGGCCAACTCATTAATAGGCATAAGAGTCATTTCATGACAGCTCCATGTGTTCTGCCAAGTGCAGTCAGAAGAATTCGAAGGGAGACAGGCTTCTCTAGGAAAGATTCACCTCTCACTTACCTAGGATGCCCTCTGTACACAGGCAGAATCAGAATTATGCACTTCAGTGACCTTATCTCTAAGGTGCTAGGAAGAATCAAACGCTGGCATGGCAAAATGCTTTCCTATGTAGGCAGGGCAACCTTGATCAAATATGTCCTACAATCCTTACCAATTCATCTCCTCTCAGTTGTGTCCCCTCCTAAGACTTTCATGAAGCAAATTGAAAGGTTGACAGCCAACTTTTTCTGGGGAATGGAAAAGGACAAACACAAGTATCACTGGACATCACGGTCCAAACTATCTTTCCCTCCAAATGAAGGTGGTGTGGGTTTCAGAACCATTCAAGACTCATGTAAAGCTATGGAGTTCAAGCAATGGTGGCATTTCAGAACAGCAAACTCTCTTTGGAATTCGTTCCTAAAAGCAAAGTACTGTCAAAGATCAAATCCAATATCCAAGAAATGGAATTCAGGCCAGTCACACTACAAGAAACTAGACTTATTGTGGCGACATATTGTGGCGACCCATTGGGTTGCAACAAAAGTTATAGTTTTAGCGGCGACTTTAAAATGTCGCTACAAAATGACAATATTTAGTTGCGACTTTATTAGGTCGCCTCTGATATATGCAACTAAAGGCTGAAATATTTCATTCCCGCGAAAGCAAAATTTTGGCTCCACAGATGTTGTGGCGACTTTAATAGAGTCGCTGCTAAATAGTTTTTTGGAGCGACTGGGTCGCCTCTATTACTTAGTTATTTTAATTTTTAAAAAAAAAGAATCGCATAACAATTAAAACAACAGAAGAACTTAAAAGAACAAATTCTTGTTTTCCCCTCCATTTCTCAATTTTATTGTTCCTCTCGCTAGAAACCCTCTTTCTTCTAAAACTCAGTACTGCTTTCCCCTACTNGAGACTTAGAGTAGTCAAGTAGAAGAACATCTTTTGCTGCCAGCGCTTGAAATCAATCCCGGAAAATTTTCCGGGTCTCTCCGCCGGTGCCAATTCTGCCGGTGTTGTTCGGCTCGTTGAGGTATTGGCAGTCACCATTGGAACATCTTGGTTCACATTATCATTAGTCATTTCTGTAAAAGAATGACACAAACATTAAAATCACGTAGATTTTAATCTCCAATAGAGTACAAAACTACAAAAGTTTTAATCTCCAGAAACAGTGAGTACAAATACAGAAAATAGATTAAATTCCTTAAGCTTGTTAGTAAACTGTATTTGTAAAATAATTCTGGAAAATATAAACAGAAATGAAAAACAGATACAGAATTTTAATCCAAAGCCGAAGACGACGATGGCGTGAGGCTTGCCTTCTTCCCAACTCTTTAAGAGCTAGAAGAAGAGCAATTGCTTATACACCCATAAAAAACCTCTTCCTCTTCCAATATGGGACAATGTCTTTGCCAAGGGGGGAAACTTAAAATTTCACTTAAAATTTTCATTTCCTTCCATTTCCCATTCACCCTATTTTAAGCATATCATATACTTAAAATCCCAACATATCCAATTACTTCGATTGAATTATCTACAAAATACAATGCCTGATATATAAAAAAGATGGACAATTACGTCTAGATCTAGACGCTAGAATTATGGGAGAAGATGACCCAGTTAAAAATCATTAAATAAAATCTGGAGACATGTCACTGAAATAAAGAATTTGATATGAAAATTCATTATTTCACAAGCTCCTTTTGTGTGTAAACACGGAATGTCAACTTTGCAAAAGTAGTTCTTAGATACTCAGGGAACCATTTGGTGTGAAAAAGGTTCTCTGTGAAGGATGATTGTGTAAATAAGGATTTGTATAGTGATCCGATCGGTCATTTTGAGAATTTACATTCTGTTCGGTAGTTTGAAGTTATGAGTAGCTTTATATGGTGTATTATGACTTGTGTGTATCGTCGGTTTTGGTTTTCGAGAGGTTTGGGATTGATTTGGAAGAATTATTCTCAATTTGGAAGCTTTAAGTTGAAAGGGTTGACCAAGCTTAACTTTTGTAAATTTGACCTCCACTACAAGAAACTAGACTTATTGTGGCGACATATTGTGGCGACCCATTGGGTTGCCGCAAAAGTTATAGTTTTAGCGGCGACTTTAATTGTCGCTACAAAATGACAATATTTAGTTGCGACTTTATTAGGTCGCCTCTGATATGTGCAACTAAAGGCTGAAATATTTCATTCCCGCGAAAGTAAAATTTTGGCTCCACGGATTTTGTGGCGACTTTAATAGAGTCGTTGCTAAATAGTTTTTGGAGTGACTGGGTCGCCTCTATTGCTTAGTTATTTTAATTTAAAAACAAAAAGAGGTGCATAACAATTATAACAACAGAAGACCTTAAAAGAACAAAATTCTTGTTTTCCCCTCCATTTCTCAATTTTATTGTTCCTATCGCTAGAAAACCTCTTTCTTCTAAAACTCACTGCTTTCCCCTACTTTGCTCAAAATCCCTAAAATCATAAAATGTGAATCTCATATAGATGCATTATTTCTCAACTACGAAGGAAGAATTATGTTGGCTACTCCGTTTCTCTGCTTCCAGTTACTGACCCAAAAGCTCAAATCATGTATATGTTAAAATCCCTAAATACTTTCATTTTTCTTTTGGATTATACGAAAGCATGTTGTGTTTTCTTAGGATTTCCAAATACAACAAGTATCAAGGGAAATTTTTATATTTGGAGTTCTTTATAATGATTCTAGAAGGCAAAATATTTAGCATGCAGCTAGCAATAATTATTATTTTAATATTTTTACATTTGTATTCTCATATTTCACCTCAAGTTTCTTTTAACCCATTTGAATATTTACAGGAATTCGTACAGATTGTGTCATCTAAGTGTTGTTATTTGCTGATTCAAAGTCTTGGCTGAACTCTCAGCTATATATTTTCCTGGGTAAGTGAAAGTTTCTTCTTGAAAGACCCTTTGGTGATGTTATTGCGATTTTTTGTTTGGTATTTCATTCTTTCTCTGTTCTTATGTGGTTATTCTTTTTTTCCCCGCATAAATTTGACAAATTTCTAGTCCCAGAAAGCTTTGAGACAAGAAATTGGGTTCTCTCCTGCTACTTTCAAGCTCCACTTTTACTCTATTGCAGGTAACCTCATAACTCGAAGTTATTTTTATGATCTATTTTATCACACTATGGTTTGAGTTTGAGCCTGTGTTGTGCTTATTTGGGTTTTAAGAATTTTGACCTGAGGTTTTAGATGGGGTATTTTAGGATGGAGTAATATTTGTTCTAATTACACATTGCCTGATTTGTTTTGGAAAACTTTGTCTATGGACTGGTTTAGCCGACATGTAGTAGAAAACTTGCCTGAAATTTGCTAATTGTTAGTTTGTTTAACATTTTATAGCTGGATAACATTTGTATGTAACATGCTTCACATTTTTGTACTATAATCTGATTTTCTTAGTTGACACGGCGAGTTCACAGAAATTCCATGTCGATTCTAAATTTTTAGGTTCAAGTTGGCTGAAGAAATTCAGGATAATCTCATATTGTAGACCTTAGTCTTATTGGTTTTTTTTGTTTCTATTTCGGATGGTACCTGTTATTGTATAGTTTTGGGTGTATTCTGCTGTTTATTTGCATAATTTGTTGTTTATTTGCATTGTGCTATGCCTTCTTTAATGATTTGTATGATATATTTTTGTATTAAAAAATGCTCCATCTCAATTTCTGGAATTTACTTTCAATTCCTTAGCTTTATTTTGTATGATTTAGTTGTTCTATACAACCTGTACTCTGCTTCTGTTTGATCTAGTTAATTCTGCTAGTATCTTGTCATGACAATTGGCTATTGTTTGGAAGCTTGGGCGGCTGGTCTGCCTCTTGTTAGACCATTTTCTATTGTCAAAATAACATCAAGTTCTGGCAGTCTATTAATTTGACATATGAAAAATGACTAGTATATTGTTAGTTTTCTTCTGAGTTCTAATAGTAACTTAACCAAAAAAGAGTGCTTCTGAAAGTACTACGTGATTTGATATGGGATTTGATTGTGTGGCTTGTTGAAAAGCTATTTAACAATCTTTATTTGGATAAAGTCATTAGAGAGGATCTTTTAGAATGATGCGTTTTTGTTCTGTGATTTATAGTGTGTTTGTAGTTGATACACCAGAACTGGAATAGTGTATGTGCATTTACTCTTCTTGAGCAATTAGCAGCTGTGAAATTTTATACGAGTGAAAATTGTGGTCTTGAAGATTATCTCGTACTCTGGTTTGGCATGAATTTCTGTTCTCCTCCTCATCTTTTGAGCAACATTACCAATTTAGATTTTTTTCAGCACCACTACTAAAGTTCCGAGTGGGGAAAAAGTTGGGGCGTGAAATTTAACTATATAACCTAGGGCTGGGCATATATCGGGTATAACCGATAGCCCGAACCGAAAAAAGCTTATTGGGATATCGGTATCGGGTTATTGGGTTAATGGTTCGGCAACAATTTAATATTTTTTCACTATTGGATTATCGGTTCGGGCCTCGGTTTGTCCAATTTCTTAACGGGTTAACCGATAACCCAATAAGAATTAGTACTATTTCAGTTGTGGTTGGACAACTGTTGAATTACTAGTACTCTTGTTGCTCTTGCTACAATTAGACTCTGAAAAAAGACACTCTTGATTATGGTTTGGCAAGAAACCAAAAAATTGTTATTTATGTTCTTTATAACTTCTATTTCTAGCGAATTGGAGATGGAATGCTTGTGGTGTTGTAATATCATTTTTTGAGATTGCACAGGTCTTGAATTTGTCAAAATGAAACATGCTTCAAATATTAGTTGTGGTTCTGAATATGTCTGGTTTATTGAGGATGCTTTCAATATGCTAAATTTTTTTTAGCGAGCTTCATATTTAGTAATGATTGTAGTTACTTCTGTAGCTCAATGTTAACTTCATCGTTCTTATCTCTTAGAGTTTCATGTATTTCACCAAGTTCTACCGAGTAGTATTTACAGAGTATTGGGTTAATGTAGTTTCACATGGCCAAACTTGGACGTTTTGATCTAGTTATTTTGACATAGAGAATTTTACAGAAGTGACATCATTTGTGAACCTGGATTGCACTTGGCTGTACCAATGTTAACTTTTTCTTAATTCTGCATCACCATTTGATTTCTTTGGTATGTTAGTTATTATAGATATTTTGATTATTATAATCCTTCCACTTTTAATTAGGTAATTCATTTATTTATTTTTTAAAATAGATATGATGGATAAAAACTGGTTGAATATTCGAAACAGAGTCGACCAAAGGTATAGAGATGGAGTAGACAACTTTCTTAATTGGGCATTCAGTCAACCAACGGTGAATACTATGATTCGGTGTCCTTGTAAAGGGTTCATGAATACCTTGTTCAAGCTAAGGGTTGGTGTAAGAGGTGATTTACTGAAGAAGGGTTTTTGTGATTCTTATAAAGTGTGGGACTTGCATGGAGAAGTGTTAGTTAGAGTTGAAACTTCTAATACTGCAGTTAGTGATGAAGCGGAAGATGATAGCATTGAAGAGGATAATATTACTGAAATGATTCACGATGCTTGTGGACATACGAATGTGGAGGATAATAATAATAATTCAGAGGACAATGAAGAGCCAAATATACATGCAACAAAGTTCTACAAATTGTTAGAAGATGCTGAGACAGAACTTTATCCTGGTTGTAAAAACGTCTCGAAGTTGTCTTTTGTTGTTAAACTACTTCAGTTGAAGTGTCTTAACCATTGGAGCAACAAATCAATGGATGCATTACTGAGCTTCTTTAAAGAAGTTCTTCCCGAGGGGTCATTTGTGCCTAATTCTTTCTATGAAGCAAAGAAAGTTCTTTGTGACCTCGGCTTGGGGTACACCAAAATAGATGCATGTAGGAATGATTGTACTTTATATTGGCGTGATTATGCCGATGTCCAAGTATGTCCTAAGTGTGGTCAGTCTAGATGGAAGTCCGAAGAACACGGAGGCATGAAAGTAGCTCATAAAATCTTGCGGCATTTTCCAATCAAACCAAGGCTTCAAAGATTGTACATGGCAAGATAAACAGCTAAAAAGATGAGGTGGCACAAGGAGGGAAATGTTGATGATGGTGTCTTGCGACATCCATCTGACTCAATAACATGGAAATCCTTTGATGCACGACATCCCACCTTTTCAGCTGAGTTAAGAAATGTTCGATTAGGTTTGGCGAGTGACGGGTTCCAACCTTATGGGAACATGAGTTCTAATCATAGCATTTGGCCAGTCATACTAGCTAAGTATAACTTGCCACCATGGGATTGCATGAAAAATCCATATTTCATGATGACGCTTCTTATTCCGGGTCCCAAGTGTCCAGGCAATGATATCGATGTATATTTACAACCAATGATTGTAGAGTTGAAAGAATTATGGGACGGGGTGGAGACTTATGATGCACAATCAAAATCTAATTTTCTGATGCGTGTGGCTATCATGTGGACGATCAATGACTTTCCTGCATATGGAAATCTTTCAGGATGGTCAACCAAAGGCAAGCTTGCATGCCCTTGTTGCCATAAAGATACACAATCGACTTCCTTGCGTAGTAAGTTGTGCTATATGGGTCATCGTCGCTTCCTTCCCATGGACCATCCATGGCGGAGAAGTAGGACGTTATTTGATGGAAAAGTTGAAATGGGAGTTGCACCTAACCCTTTAACAGGTGATGAAGCACTTGTGCAATTACAAGCATTGGGTAATGTGAGTTTTGGTAAAGGACAAAAGAGAAAGCGTGATGTTCATAGCAATGCTTACAATTGGAAGAAAAGTATCTTTTTCCAATTGCCTTATTGGAAGTGTCTTATGTTACGACATAACCTTGATGTGATGCACATATAAAGAAATATGTCCGATAATATTATATCAACAGTCATGAATATGGTTGGAAAGACAAAAGACACATTGAAAAGTAGATATGACTTGATGGATCTTGGAATCAGACAAAGGTTGCATCCTATTGAGGATGGGAACAATATTTTGTTACCGGCAGCATGCTATGCATTGTCCGCGGAAGAGAAGCTGAAGGTATGCAGTTTCTTAGCTAATCTGAAGGTTCCTGATGCATTTTCCTCAAACATTTCAAGGTGTGTCAACGTACAGGAGAAAAAGATACATGGATTGAAATGTCACGATCATCATGTATTGTTGCAAGACATTTTTCCAGTAGCTATACGTGGTTTGCTACCCAAGGAAGTGTGTGATCCAATTATAGCCTTAGGAAAGTTTTTCAAGAATATATACTCTAAGTGCTTGACGATTGAAGATCTTGATATCCTAGAGGCAGAAATTCCTGTTATTTTGACCAAACTTCAACTTGTTTTCCCTCCGGCTTTCTTTGATGTCATGGTTCATTTGCCAATTCACTTGCCAAGTGAGGCAAAGCTTGGTGGACCAGCTCAATATCGGAATATGTATCCTATTGAGAGGTAATTTATTGTTTAATAATTTCGATGCTACAGTTTTAGAATGACACACATTATATTAATATGTCATCTTATATAGGTATCTACGAACACTTAAGTCATATGTTCGCAACAAAAATCGTCCAGAAGGTTCAATTGTAGAAGGTTATTTGGCAGAGGAAAGCCTCACATTTTGCTCACGATACTTGAAGAATATCTCAACAAAGTTCAATAAACCAACTAGGAATGACGATGGATATGTGTCAAATGATGAGATGTATATCTTTAAAAAAAGTGGGCTAACAAAGGGTGCCTCAGACGGCATCAGGCTATCTCATGATGAGTTTAAATAAGCATGTATGTATATGCTTCAAAATTGTGAAGAGGTTTCGCATTTCATGGAGTAAGTCTCTTATTAACTTCAAGATAGTTTCACATTGAGATAATTTGAATCCGATTTATCTTAGCTAACTTAAAATGTAGGGAATATACAAGCGAGATTGAAAGCCAAAGTTCAATGAGAGCTCATAAAAATGGGTTTCTTGATTGGTTTTGCGCACGTGTAGGTGTCTACTCAAATGATAATGTTGATATTAGTTTATTCATCCCATCATGTTATTGGTCATAACAATATTGTTCGTCTTTGTAGATATTTGTACTATCTGCACAAGGACGCGCAAATGATGAGATCATAAGCTTAGCCGTCGGTCCTGCACCATTAGTACATCGATATTCAACATTTGTGGTGAATGGATTTAGATTCCATATAAAAGAGCTTGAATTCAGAAGAAAAACGCAGAATAGTGGTGTCCTTGTGAGAGGAGATGATTCAGACTCTAATAAATAGTATTATGGTGTATTAGAGGACATTTATGAGTTATGTTATGTGGGGAACAGAAAAGTTTACTTATTCAAGTGTCATTGGTGGGATGTGGCTCGCTTAGGAAGAGGATATAAGATTGACAAATATGGCTTCACAAGTGTGAATACTCGGTGTGCCTTGAATACAAATGAGCCATTTGTGTTGGCATCTCAGTCAAAACAAGTCTTTTACTTGGACGACATGGTCGATAATGATTGGCTTGTGGTTGTGAAGACAAATCCTCGTGACCTTTTCAAAATGCCTGATAATGATGATGATTGTGTAGATATTGAAGATGAAGAATTACTGAATGAAGAAGTTTATCAGCAAGAGGAAGCTGAATTTAATACTTTGTGCACCAATGACCAAGAAAATATTGTTGAGGTGTCTCTACATACATTGAACCACAAAGTATTAACTACGATCATGCAAGTACGCAAGCTCAAAACGATGTGCATAATGAGGAAGATGATTTCATTAATGACAATCATATAGAAATATCAGAGAGTGAAGATAGTGAAGAAGAGTTATTTGATGATGATGATGGGGAGGATCTGATACATCCTCTTGAAGACTAAGAAGCAAAAGACGAATGATATAGATGTTACATCTATTTTGAAAATTCTCTATATTTTTGTCCATGACTTTATACTACCCCATGTATTTGTTTGGAACTGTCAATGAACCAAAGATTAGTGATGCTTGAATCTTCATATTTCTTTTTTGATTCTATTGTAGCTTTATGTTGTATTGGTATAATGTACAGGTGGAGTAATGAATTGTGTTAAAAGAAGGGATCTATTGTTCTATGTGCCCTTTCTATAGACATCTGAAGTTAGAAAATTAATGAATTAATATTTTCTCTATTCTGATTAATCATTTTCTTTTATGTTTTATTGCAGGAAATGAGAGGAATTGGACGAGGAAAACATGGGAGAGGCGGGACGAGCCGTGGTCGTGAAAATTTTCAAGGACGTGGCAATTTTGGAGCGACGTCTTAGCCACACATACAGACCGGACGTGTATCTGATGCATCTGTAGAGATAGGACAACCAAGTAACCCAAGTCAAGGACCTTTACAGACCGGACGAGTATCTACTAACTCTCTCCAAATACCTTCTTTAGAAACACAATCATCACGAAATGTAGCAGAACATGTGCATTGCTCTCCATAGGCTGAAAATTGTGCAAGTTAGTTTCTATTTTTTGTTGTTTTGTGAAAATTATTTTTACTGATTGAGTGGAGCTACAAATGAACAATAGTATCCTTTTACTTTGTTGTTTCTTCCAGTAATAAAAAAAAGAGGAAGAGGAAGAGGAAAATACAAATCTAAAAGATTAGAGGTAAAAACTAAGTGTGGTGACAAAATCAAAATTATGATTCCAGATGACATTGATAGAGTAGTAGGTTCTGGGGCTAGAGATATTATTAATTACTGTGGTTTGATCACGAGGAGCACTATCTCGTTCCAAGATGGAAATTGGTAGAAAATAGTTCTGAAACACGGAGAAGTAATGTGGTTAAAGGTCAAGGTAATAAACTACTTTCAATATTGTATTGACTTTAAGTTGCAAGGTTTATTTATGTGGTTAGGATATTGAATATAACAACAACAACAACTACTACCCAGTAAAGTCCCACATAATGGGGTCTGGGGAGGGTAGTGTGTACGCAGACCTTACCCCTACCCCGATAGGGGCAGAGAGGCTGTTTCCGATAGACCCTCGGCTCAGAAAGACAAAATAAAGTAAGAAAAAACAAGAGGAGAGGATATTGAATATAATGTTACATTTATTGTCAGGATAAATTTGAAGTTTGCGGCGGGTTGCAAGAGCATAGGTTTCAGTCCTTTGTAATTAGCACTATGCAAAGGCTTTTTAGAGCATGGAAAGCTCTACTCAGCATTATGTACTCTAAGTACAATACTAATGAAGAAAGATTATCTCATCGACCTGAAGATGTTGAGCTTGAGGACTGGAAATACCTAATACAATATTTTGGAAGTCCGGAATTTAAGGTATTAACTTAATACCTGAAGATTGTCTCTTTGAATGATGATTTATTAATCTGTTTATTTACAGGTTGTAAGTGAGAGGAACAAAAGAAATAGAGAAAAACAAGTAATTAAGCATACTTGTGGTACAAAGTCTTTTGCAGAAGTAGAGGAATCTACGGTAAAAATATATTTAATCCCCTACTATCACATATGCTTCTTTGTTATTTACATATTTATATATTTGCTTATATAGAGAAATCCTATTATTGGAGAATTGGACACACCAGATAAAGTTTGGGAGATCCAACATACACGCAAGGATGATAGAGGTGAACTGGTGTGGTCGGATTCACAATCCCAACAAATTCATGTAATTGTCTAAAAATACTTATAAAGTTCTCTGTTTCTGTAAGTTTCATTTAATATGTTTTATTATGTTTTGATTTAAATGATTATGCATAAATGCAGGGTCAACTCCAGGAAGTTGTCGCTCAGCAACAATCTGAGGATATCGAGCATCCCATGACTAGTGATGAGATTTTATCCTCCGTTGTTGGTGAGAGAACAGGCTATGTTCGTGGAAAAGGATACGGAAAGAAGCCTCCTAAAAAGAGTAACATTCAGCAGGCAAACATAGAGGCCAGCGTGTCTTCTGCTATTGATATTATGCGTCAAGAGATGCAAGCCGAGATGGATAGGAAGTTGCAAGAAGAACGTGAACAAATGGCTGCTGAGTTTCGAAGAAATATGGAAATTGAGTTGGAAAGGAAGTTGGCAGAGGAGCGTCAACACGCAAATGAGGAGCGTCAACACGCAAGTGCAGAAACAGACAAGAGGATCTCTCTAGAAGTGGAGAAGAAGATGCATGAACAATTTTCTAGTTTCTTGACCAAAATGCAACAACAACAGGTACTTGCTCCCCTCCTTCTTAACAATTCTTCTTCCTTCTCGACATTTCTTCTTTCTTCCTTCCTTCTGTAGTGACTTCATATTTAGGGGTTTAGTAACCACCAGGCATTGTGGTGTTCTATATGGTGGTAACCTTCTGATTTTGCTATTGGACTGCCTTGGCTTCACATTGATTGTTGCCCTTTTGAGGTTGCCACTGAACTTTCTTTTTGGACCTGGTGTTCTTCTGTTAACTTGTTGAAAAGGCTGTTCATTTGCTTCAATATAGATATGTTCATTTTCCCTTCTGTTAACAAGTATGTTCTGTTCTTTCTGGAGTCCTGTAGAAATAAGCTAGAAATAAGCTAGATACTTATTTCTGGAGTTCTGTTCTTTCTGGAGTTCTGTTCTTCTGTTGCTTCAATATAGATACTTATGCACGGCTTAACTCATTCTTAAAAATAAGCTAGAGGGAGCTCCAGTTTGTTATGCCAAACAATTCACTGATGATCCAGTTTACTTCGTTTTCTGTTTTCACCAACTCCTTGAGTGTACAGTCTTGGAGGGTGCATAACGATTTACTCAATTAACTTTCTTTTATTCTTTGTGAATTGAAACAGAAAAAGTTGTGCTTGACTTTGACACTGTCCCATTTTCAATCAAATGTTACTAAATGGATTGCACAAATCAATTTGCTGTTATATATAGTCTTTGATTTTTCTTTCAAGGATCTGGTGCCTCTTTCTAGTTGTGCCATTGCTTGAAGGCAAAACAACTGATTGTTGCGTCAATTCTGAGCTAGTTAAATGCATTTTACATGGTGTTATCATGGCTCATTTAAGGTGCGCTTATCAATGTTTGCTCCTTAATTTAAAGATTAGACAGTTAGCATAGAGAATGAGATTGGATCTTCTGAACTAATTTTTACATTAAATCCTTCACTTGTGAATCACATAATTTTCTCAGTAAAAGCATGCATATGAATTAAGTTGAAAAGTGATTCGAGATTTGATGTCATATATGGTTTATTTGAATTAATTTAATACATGGATGACTGGTTGGCGATAATCCTATGTTTGAGAATGAGAGTGTAATATATGAGTTGCTACGTAGTTGTTGATATTACTGGTTTTGCTACGTAGTTTCATAGAGTGGTTTTGCTAAATCTAAGAGAAAGATGAGCTTTAAAAATTTTCTTTTTCATTTGAAACCTGTGTCATTTTCTTAATAGACCTGCTTGTTATCCCTATTAGCTAGCGCTGCATCTCGATTAATCCACCGGTGCCCACATCACTTGTACCGTATAATTCTGCTCTCCAATGCATAAAGAGATGGTAGTTACGTACTAACCCTATCACATATACCGGGTAACTCTATTTTCCTAGGCGTATAAAGATAGGAAAATCACCTAGTGATTTCTGACTCGGGTAGGATTTGAACCTTGGTTTCTCATGGTTTTCGTCCCATTTCATAGATCACTAGGCTGTTGGTGATTTTAAGGGGAATTACCATTCCTCCAATATTCCGAAAAACTTTCATTAATTGTGCTTTATCTTTTGCTAAATGATCTTTTTTCGATCCAGCTGTTGCTATGTGCCTGTTTGTATCGAAGGAAAGTGGTTGAGAGGCGCGAAACTCTTAAAATGTCTTGGTCTATCAAGCAACTGCTTGCTAATAATTAGATGACTAATTAATCATAAGGTAAATGAGCAGCTTTCTTAAGAGTGGTATCCCATAATCACTGGGATTAAGAGTCATGGTAAGACAACATTTTATCTATAGATAAACACATAAATCGGTGTTGGGACTTGGGACATGCTTCCACATTCTGATGCATTCTCATTTTGAAAATTAAGTTTTTATGCTTTAGTCTTTACAGGCAGGTAGCGACCAACCAATTTTGAAAATAAGCTAATTCTTGCTGGTCTTGCGAAAGATGGCAATTAAAATTGTCCGTAACAGGCAAAAAGCGTGTGAAAGCTTTGCTATTTGATCTCACTAGAGATTCTCAGTGCAGAACTAAACAACTTAGACAGGGTCATTATTAAAATGAAGAATAGTCCATCAAATGGTTTCCTTTGCTGTTGGAGAAAATGGTTCCTCAAATCTGTTAATACATAAAGCATCTCATTGAAATCAATATAGTGGATCTTGCTGCTAACTTAGGCTGCTCTAATCGATCATTTGTGTATACAGAATGAGCATCTGCACATTAATTTATAACTTTCTTTGGAACTTGATACCAGAGTACATTCGCGTGAATGATTTTCTGTGGCACAAACAAGTTAAACTTAGAACAACTTTTAGCAGTATTAAATTTGCATATCCTGCAGGACCGCACTAATAATGAGTTTGTATCAGTGACTAAAGTATATCTCATCACAATCTTTCATGTTAGTGCTAGACTGAAATTTATGGTTTACCAAAGCTTGTAATTTCCTCTTCTGCAATGACTGCAAACTGCAAAGGCTGATTAGCACATTCCCAAGGATTTCCCCTTCTCTGCAACATATCTTGATTTAAACATGCATTTCTAGCTACAGTCCAGCCAATAATGACTTGGGGAGAAGATTCTGGCACAAGGATTTTTATATAGTCCTTATACATTCAGATGCCTATACATTGTTGAATACTTCATCAGATGAACTAGAAGGGAAATAGGGAATTTAACCTAATGTATATAGCCATTCTACTTCTTTTATTTTAGGACCCAATAATTCTTTAAAATTTATTGATCTGTTTCGTTCATGATGCCTCTGTATTCTCATTCTTTTACTGCCTGAAAACTTATGTTCTCACACTTGTGCCATTTCATTTCACAATTGAAATAGCATAGAACAAATTTACTTTGTGTTCCTTATATATATTACTTTTGTCTAGCAGGGACAGGGCACTTAAACAGTCGTATCGTTCAAGGATGGTGTGGAGCAAGGAGTAGTTACAAGGCACTTAATATTTTATCTTTTTTGGGATATGTATATGCGTACAATTACAATGCACAATGAAGTATCGGGTAGTATATATGTAGTTGACTTTTTAGTAATGATAATATTTATAATATTCGGCTTGAGAAATTCTTTTGGTGTTTGTCAAGCATTATTGGTTGCTTTAATATTGATAGTTAATTGATATGAATATCTCTATATGAAATTTTAGAGAATTAGGTTCCTACATGGCATGGAAATGTATATAATTTTGGTCGTTATAATTGCTGAGAAAATAACTTTTAGTGGCGACATAGTTTTGTCAAAAAATTAGTAACTGTTGCGATGTATATGTTGCCACAGAATGTCAATTTCTTTTGCAGCGACTTTAGTCGCTACAGAAAACATTGTGTCTTCCATGGATAAATATTTTTTGTGGCAATTTTAGTCGCTACTAAATGACATTTATAGTGGCGACATAATCTTGCCACTATACATAAAAAAATTTTGTGGCAATTTTCGTCGCTACTAAAGGACATTTATAGTGGCGACCCATCTAATATTTGTTCTTATGGAATAATTTTTTGTAGCGTTTTTTCCAACCTTTTGTGGCAACTATGTCGCCACAAAATATATTCTTTTAGTGGCGACTACAAAACGTCGCCACAAATAACCTTCAGTAACGGATTTCCTTGTGGCAATACAAAAGTCGCCACTAATACCTTTTAGCAGCGACACTTAGGGTTCTTGTGGCGACTTTAGTCGCCACAATAAGTGTAATTTCTTGTAGTGTTCCATTATCATCAAGATTGGCTCTAACCCTAGTTGTCTCCAACTTTTCAAAGTAAGCCTCCACATTCTTGTTCCCTTGCTTCATGTTGTAAAATTTGGTAAGAAAGTCATTCACATACTCTTCCGGCACAAATCTTACTCTCATAACTACCCTAAGAAACCCTCAAGAATCAATAGGAATATCTCCATTTTTATTTTTATCTCGTTTCTCTTTCTCCCACCAAGAAGAAGCATAACCAATAAGTTTAGAAATGGCATGCTTGAACCTCTTTGTATCAGATACATTGTTAAGCTCAAACATCCTTTCTATTTGTATTTCCCATTCTAAAAATTGCTCGGGGTCACTACTTTCCTTGAAAGTAGGAAGTGAAGTCTTGATATTATTAAGACCCCGATCTTCTTCCTCTCCCCACCTTCTACCCTATTCTTCATTACCAACATATTCATTATAACCATAATCATAAGTATCATTCATGTTTCTACCTTGATAATTCCTACCATGCCTTCCACCTCTCCCTCTAAGGCCTCCTTGTCCATTCCTTCTTGGTTGGACTCTAACCGGTTCATCATATTGCTCTTCATAGTCAAAATCATCATCAAAGTTATTTTGCGGTTGTTGTGGCCTAAGAGGTTGTTGGTTATACTCAACTCTTGCTTGTCTATCTTGTGGAAGTGGACCTTGTCTTGGTACTTGATTGTTAGCAACTTGTGATTGGTTGATTAGCCTTTCAATGTGTGGTGCGGTGGGAGTAGAACTATTTTGTGGTGTTGCACTAGTTCCTACTCCTTGGTTAGGATTAGGTGACAAGCCTTGCCATTGGTTAAGAAGGTTGTCATGAGACTTGACCATACATTCCATGTTGTCAACTTTCATAATCAAAGCTTGTAAAGCCTCCAAAATGGTCTTATTAGAGACTCCCTCTGTTGGAGTTGAAATACCTCCAATATTCAAAGACATAGTACCTACAAACAAAGAAAGCAAGTTAAAAGTAAAAAGTACCTCTCCAATTCATTCTCTTAGTATATCCCTCAAAGATTGCACTCAAATTTTATCACTCGTGTATCGCTCTTGTGCACTCGACTTTTAGGCACGCACTCTAAGAATCTCACCACTCAAGCCTTTTTTTCACTCTTCGATGAATATTCAAAGTTGATATCAAACTCAATCAAGGTACTTTCAAGTGGACCTTCCAACTTTGGGGCGAGAATGGAATTTATGTGACTCAAAAAAGAAGCTAAAATAACTAAAGGACAATAGAAACAAGAAATTAACAATGAAAATAACGAGAAAAATACAAAAATTAGCACGAAATAAAATAAAGCACACAAAAAACTAGTTTATCACTAAGTATGAACTAATACTTGAGTAAACTAGCTAGAGTAAAAAAGAAAATAAAGGGAAAATAAACTAAAAAGGATATGTTAAAGATTCGGGCAAAATATTTGTTACTGACGCAAGGTGGTTACTGGTGCAAAACGGATAAATTTGGGCTATTTCTGCAAAAATCCGAAATTCCAGCATTCTTCCTCAAGTTCTTCATGTTTCAATCCCAAATCCAATCAAAAACACTTCAAACCTTCACCAAACCTTACCAAATTTTAGATATAAGTTCTCTAAAACTCTATGAACAAACCCCAATGAATAATTTCTTCAAATCACCACCAAAAATTCAAGACCCATTTTCAAGTTTTTTAAGCTTAAGCTTCAACAATGGAGTTTCAAGCACATTCTTTAGGCTTCAAGGTAAACACACTAATGTCCTGACGTTTTCAACCAAGAATACAGCTCACAATTTGTTTTGAACAATCCAACACTTTGAAATCTTTTTTTTTTAAAATCTTGGTTGGATAACTTGACGAAGAACCGAAATGGAAGTCGAGAACTTCTTCTCCAGAAAAAATGGCGACCCACAAATTTTCAGCTCAAGAAACTTCCGAATCAGGGTTTCAATTTTGAAATCTTCAAGACGTCTGGTTCAGTCAAATTGTCAAACTCCAAATAGAACCAAAATTTTATCACCCAAGTTCTTCAAACTTCACCCCTAAACTGTTACGCCCCATGTTTTCGTACGTGGAAGTACGGCATAAGTAAATTGATATAAGATCGAAAATGAGATGTTACGTCCCGTATTTTCGTACGTTGAAGTTTCATCATAAGTTAATCGACGTAAGTTCGGGAATGAGATTTATTTTGGGACTATAAGTACTACGCTATTTCAAACAAGTGATAAGTTAATTCGTGAAGGTGAGAGGGTAAGCGAATCGAAGAAAATAAATTTCACCGAAGTTTGTCATTTTGGGATAAAATACAGCCCGAGCTAAAATACCCGGTATCTATGGACTAGTGCCATACAAGGTACTATATGATTATGATAGTACGGTGTATAAGTATGCTAAAAGTAAGTAGTATTTTAAGTAATTTGAAATAATTTTTAATTATGTGGATAATTGGTTAATTATTAAATAGTGGGAGATTATCAAGTTAATTAAGAGATTAGTCATTAATTAATCATGATTTTGGATAAAGTTGAACCATTAACGTGGCAGCCCCAGGACTTTATATGAATTTGACTCTTCAATTCACATGAAATGTGACAAAACATGAAAAATGCTTTGGCCAACTAAGCCATAAGTGGGGCCCACCCCCACTTAGTAAAAGACTTATCCAAAATCAAGAATATAATGCTTGAATCAAAACACCAACAATTCCAATGATTATTTTGGCTTCAACGGACGTTAATCTCGAAACAAAACAATTCCAACAGCATTTCTTAGCACCTTAGCAACGGAAGATTTTGCGATTCTAATGAATTACGGTGCAATCTTTTTCAAGAATATCATATGGATTTTTCCCTACTTCGATCCGCCGTTACGTGATTTGTTGCAATTGGCATGTGTTAAAGGGATTGTCAAGAGAATCGGCTCAGGTATGTTAAGGCTACCCCTTCTTTCTTTTTTGGCATGATCCATACGATACAAACGAAACGAGCAAATGCACAACTTTCATAAATGACTCTATTCATAGAAATACTAGAGATGCTTATGTTGTTGATTCCCCATGTGTCCTATTATTCTATCATTTGTTCATGGGTCTCAGAAAATACGTAAGCTGATAAAGTTTACTTCATGATATAAATCAAAAGCATAATGGTCTTATGACACTCCGAAAGACTTTATTGACGTACTTATCTACATTGCATTCATTTATACACGTACATTGATCCATGACCAGATGGTGTTATATACGCATATATGTGTGTGTGTGTGTGTGTGTGTGTGTGTATATATATGTGTATATATATATATATATATATATATATATATATATATATATATATATATATATATATATATATATATATATATATATATATATATATGTATGTATATATATGGGAAAAGGTTACGGAGTTATATACGCACCACCACCTGATCAGCTGGTATACGTTGATGATTTGTCCACAGTGGCCGAGATGACATGATGGGATGCCCTCAGAGGCTTGATGATGTTATGAACATGTACCTATGCACAACATGACATACATACGTATATGCATGACATTATGAGTATTTCATTATTTACAGATTTATTCAGACTTACATGTCAAGTCTTTTAGTCCATGTCTCTCCTCTATTATTTACTGATTTTCATTCCTTACATACTCGGTACATTATTTGTACTAACGTCCCTTTTTCCTGAGGATGCTGCGTTTCATGCCCGCATGTCCTGATAGACAGATGGAGAGTCCTCCAAGTAGGATATCAGCTCAGCGAAAGATGTTGATACACTCCATTGCTCCGGGGTTGCTTATTTGGTCAGTATGGTTAGTACATGTATTGGTTGGTACGGCGGGGTCAGTCCCCACCTTTATGATAAATATGTACTCTTAGAGGCTTGTAGACAGATGTCATGTGTACAGATATTTGTATGGCCTTGTCGGCCTATATTTAAAGTATATAATGGATCACGTTCGCCTTATAGGCCCGTATGTCACAGGTATAAGTTTTTACATCAGGTTGGGTCGTTCTATGTCGGGTATTCCCTCATGTTTACTCTGGTTGTATCGTGATGTGCCTTCTGGCCCACCTATCTATAATGATGTAATAAGAAAGATACATTACGTTGGTACTCGGTTGAGTAAGGTACCGGGTGCCCGTCACGGCTCATCGGTTTGGGTCGTGACAAAAGTGGTATCAGAGCAGTTCTGTCCTAGTGAATCTACAAGCCGTGTCTAGTAGAGTCTTCTTTATGGGTGTGCCGTGCACCACACTTATAAGCAGGAGGCTACAGGGCATTTAGGACTGTCACTCTTTCTTCTTACTCTAGATCGTGTGGTAGAGCTCAGTTGTAAGAATTCAAATTCCTAACTTTTACTTTATTCGTAATAAGACGATACCTACATCCAGAAAGACAGTTGGTAAGAGATTGAATGTGTCTATGGAAGAGTTGAGTTAGAGGGACTCGATTTTTTATGATACTTATGATAAATAAATGTAAGGTCCTCAGTAGATCATGTGTGTACTAGGGCGTGTAAGCCTCTTGACAAGGAACCTTGAGGCAAGAATACCTATTCACCTTTATGGTGAAAGACAATAAGAGATTCAGAAGATAAATACAAGTTTCAACAAGCAGAAAAAGCAAGATGAAGAAGGTTACGAGGCGCCCAGTTAATGAAGGTTAACAATATTGTCAATTCAGGCAGAGGAATATAAGCTTTTTGAGTTACATTCAACAGTAACAGAGGTATGTACAATTGGCTACATCCATCTTAGTTATGCCCTATGGGAGCTAACAAATATGGTTCAAGAGAAGGACGGGATACCAGGATCCGGCTAGGGTTAGAGTGACCCAAAATGGTGGATGAATTATTTGCGTTAGTTGACCTTTCTGAAAGATATTACAAATGTGCTAATAGATCACCTTGTGAGACACCCAGATGGCGCACTCTAAAATAGTACAGCTAGATATGAGTACCACAAAGATGGGCACGGGAAGCCTGGAAGGGATAAATATTATCTTAGTATGGCTCCCGTCCCTAGTAGAGAGAGAATGTTAGGAAACTCGAAGAGCTAATGGATGAAGCAAGGGGAGCTAAGAGCAAAAGAATATCTTGTTCGAGTTTTCAAAATAAAGTGATAGACATAAATGTTAGCGGAAAATAAGAAGAGAATTAATGAAGCATTATGAGTAAGATGTGATACCTGGATGACAACGGTAGAAAAAAAACAAAAAAAACAAAAATGAAATGACAATATTACATAGTCTATAGTTAAGGGAAGGAAAATATGAGAGGTGCCAAGCCCAGAGACAATAAAAGAGTATAGGCCATAAAGTTGTATCCTCATTTCGAGAAATAAGTTTGTGACTCCAACGCGACTAGCAGAAGGAAAAGTTAGACCCCAGAGTACTAGAAATCAGTATGGGCTGGTGAACAAGATAAACTAAACATGAATTAGGGACTGAGTGAGTTGATAATGGTCGACATCATGAGAATTTCATATTTCGTTTCGGCGATAACATAATAAATAACAGCAGAAGATTCATGAAAAATTCAGAGAAATGGTCATTCAGGAAGACACTTCCCTAAAGCAAGCATTGTGAGCAAAGTTAAGCTTAAAGGATTGTATGTGCCAGTTACACTAAGTGTCACCCTCACGAATAAGGAAATTTTGTTATCCTTAGTACAGAAGGATTACCGCAAGGCGAGTAAGGATCATCGATGATGTGAAAGGACGCCAAAGATGAAAAGGTAAAACATCTATAGGTAGGTCGTCGTAGATCAAACTCTTAGTACTCCCCTAAAGGGGGGAATATGGAGTGATAATGGCATTAAGTGAGAGTTAAGCGGTTCTAGTAATTATGGAATGGTAAAAGAAGAATGCGATAAAAATGAGAAAGGGATGAGATTGCAGTTATTTAAAGCATACAGATATGCTACGATTCTAGAACATTATGCAAACACGACGTCAAGGAAAGGAAGTAAGGGTTCCTGCCTGGGATGTTATTGATAAATAAAGAGCCAGTGCGAAAGGTAAGTTTAGACAAAGGAAATAAACCAAGAAAGATTACGCGGAACATTGATATGAGAATGGCCCAACGAGTAGTTGGTAGTTGATTCAGGAAGAGCCTAGTTATGGCTAAACAGGAGGTTACATATGAGTCAGCAGATCGTGCAAGATAAACATGGTAAAACCCAATAAAGTGAATTCTGCCTCGCAGTATTGCCATTGTAATACTTGAGAAATATTCAGATAGGAGTTGGGGTAGTTAAAGTGTAACGACCCGGCCGGTCGTTTTAAGAATTAACGCCCCGATCCCCTATTAACTGCTTTCCTGATGTTCTAAACGTCAATACCACACAAGAGGGGGGTGATTTGTGTGGTACTCAATTTTTCGCTTAAACTGCTTCTGGAAGGACCTGGTTCTTCTAGGTATACTAACGACTGCTGTTTGCGGAATTAAAAGTACATAAAATAAATAACACATAGATTTTTACGTGGAAAACACCTGGCTCAAAAGGTGAAAAAACCACGACCTACTACTCAGTAGGATTTTCCCAAACTTCCTAAAATCACTGAGCCAAAACTGCATTTACAAAACTCTTTGTAAACCTAAGGATTAACTCTAATCTCGTTGTGGCAACCAGCCTCTAACTGTTGCGACAACTTCAAGTTAACTCTAACTTGAATACTCAAAGTACCTAATACAATTGCTTCTATGAAAGCTGGAAAGGTACAACTTTAAAACACCTACTACAATTGAACTAGAATAAAAGAAAGACACATAAAACTCTTTATGGAGCTGGTTCTTCAATCTGGTTCTTGTAGCTTCAGGTTTGCACACTTGAATCACACACGAATTGCTTGCAAAAAGCCTTGCTATTTTGCTCCCAATTCACGTTTAACTTCTGCATTTTTGTGCAACACTTTAATGTGAGAACATCCTGCAATTTATAGAGTTAGTAGATGAAGAAATAACTAGAGTTCTGATACAACTCTTCCTTGGTGGAAGAGTTCTAGTTGATTTCAACTTCTAACTCCTTCCCTATCTTGTATAGTGTTCTCTTTGAGTAAGGAGTCCTTCTCCTTATCAATTATGCAACCTTTTCGATCAGGAGATATTAAATACACCAAGTTAAGCTTATCTCCTTCACGTGCAACCCACATGCTCAAATCTGCCCGTTTTTGTGAACCTGAGGGATGGACCACTAGATGGACCTGGTTCATGTCTGAGTTCCTTTGTCAGTCTTCAAAACTAACCTTTACTTGGGCCAACATTTCCCCGTGTTTGTTTCCGCTATTTTGTTTTGCCGGGATGTTTGGTCTTAAGTTTCGGAGTGTTTTGGGACACTTAGTCCCTAAAAGAGAGCTTAAGCTTTAGAATTTGGACCGTAGTCAGAGCAACGTGAAGACGGCCTCGGAATGGAATTCAGTTGGTTCCGTTACTCCGTTGGGTGATTTCGGGTTTAGGAGCGTGTTCGGATGGTATTTTGGAGGTCCTTGAATTTTATATGTTTCCGGTTCGGTAGTGAGATTTTGATCTAAGGGTCGGAATGGAATTCTGGAAGTTTGAGTAGCTCCGTAGTGTTGAATGTGACGTGTGTGCTAAATTTCAGGTCATTCGGACGAGGTTTGATAGACTTTTTGATAGAACGCGTAATTGAGAGTTTTTGAAGTTCTTAGGCTTAAATCCTATGCTAATTGGTTGATTCGATGTTGTTTGAGGTGTTTTGATGATTTGTATTAGTTTGAACAATTGTATTGGACTTGATTGTGCTTTTGGTTGAGGTCCCAGGGGCCTCGGGGATGGTTGACGGAAAGTTAGGAATTTGGAGTTGCAGCTGAAGTTTATGGCTGCTGTCATAACCGCATCTGCGGTTGGGAGGCCGCAGGTGCGACTCCCATAGATGTGGAATCAATCCGCAGAAGCGGCCAAGAAGTGAGTCGTGAGGAGCCGTAGAAACGGATGCCTGGACGCATCTACGATGGCGCAGGTGCGAGTGAGCGACCGCAGGTGCGGTCCCAGACCGTTAAGTGAGAACTGCAGATGCAGTGGGTTAGATCGCAGAAGCGGGAAATGGACCGCAGGTGCGGAATCCTTGGGTCAGAAAGTATATAAGGTTCTCTTCGCGAATTTTTTCAAAGTTCTCCATTTTTAAAGACGGGAAGTGAGCTAGGGCAGTGAATTTCAAGGGAAAATCGGAGGTTATCAGTTAGGTAAGCTACCTAAGCTTCAATACTTGAGTTTATGATCATTTTTCCATTGTTTAATCGTAGTATTAGTGGAAATTAAGGAAGAAAATTGAGGGATTAGGGCTTGATATTGGAGAGCTTTGAGTGGTGATTTGAGGGACCAATTGAGGTCCGATTTTGGTAATTTTGGTATGCATGAACTCGTGAGAGTGTGAGGATTCTGAATTTGCAAGTCTTACCGATTCCGAGACGTGGGCCCGAGGGGCGTTTGGGTCATTTTACCTAATTTCGCGTATTAGCTTAGAATTTATTTGTGGAATCAGTTAATTGAAGTTATATTTACATTATGCAATTGAATTGAATAGATTTGGGCCATTTGGAATCGAGTACTCGTGGCAAGAACGTGGTTTTGGATTGATTTTGAGCCGGTTCGAGGTAAGTGGCTTGCCTAACCTTGTGTGGGGAAACTACCCTTAGGATTTGGTATTATTGATGTTTGAAATGCCTTGTACGTCAGGTGACGAGTGCGTACTTGTGCTAATTGTTGAAAATCCGGTTTTCGTTAAGTAATTAGAATTGTGTTTCTTTTCCTGTTTATACTACTTGCAATTTAAGCATGTTGTTAGCTTAGGGAAGCATGTCTAATTGACTTAATTGTTTTACTTGCTCAAACTGCCTTATTTGGATTATGTTCAGCATGCTAGGCTTGAAATACCCGTTTTACCTTGGTATGGAATTTGAATTGAATTGTGTATTCTTCATGTTGTTGTTGTGTGTTTACTTTGGGACTACGAGACGATATCCTGGGAGATCCCCCTACATGTTTACTTTGGGACAACGAATTTGTATTCCGGTAGATCCCCCTGAACATTTACATTAGAACTACGGGATTGCACCTGATAGATTCCCCCCATGTACTGGATATTTACATTTGGGACTACGGATCGGATTTCCGGTAGATCCCCGCGCATTATGATTTGGACTATGGGACTGCAACCGGGAGATCCATTGGATATTTATATTTGGGGACTACAGGACGGTATCCTGGGAGATCCCCGGTTGTTATCTCTGCGTTGAACTTTATTCTTTTGCGTGATTATTTTGTCTCTATTAAAGTTGTTGTTGTTCTTCTATCCTGTGTTACTTCTTACTGTTGCACTTAAGTATACTGTCTTATTCTATAATGTTATAACTTGTATTTCCTTTAATCTCAGTAGGGCCCTGACTTTCCTCGTCACTACACGACCGAGGTTAGGCTTGGTACTTACTGAGTACCGCTGTGGTGTACTCATGCCCTTCCTGCGCATGTTTTTCATGTGCAGATCCGGGTACTTCAACTCAGCCCTACCATCCTTGAGGCAGGGTGATCCATCAGAGACTTTGAGGTATGTCTGCTGCGTCCGCAGACCGAGGAGTCCCTTTCCATTCTCTCTCATAGCATTAGCCCTTCTGTATTTCTTGTTGTTTAGACACTCTGGAGTTAGAACACTGTAGTTACTCCACATCTTGTGATTTCATGAGATTCCGGGTTTTGGGAAATGTAGTTTCATTTTAAGAGTTTGTATGGTATTATTTCTGCAGTTTTGGCTAGTTTTATTCTGATGTTTCTTTTTCCGCAATTTGTTAGGCTTACCTAGTCATAGAGAGTAGGTGCCGTCACGATAGTTCAGGGAGGGCAAACTTGGGTCGTGACAAGTTAGTATCAGAGCTCTAGGTTCATAGGAGTCATGAATCACAAGCCGGTTATTTAGAGTCTCGCGGATCGGTACGGAGACGTCTGTACTTATCTATGAGAGGCTGTGTAACTGTTAGGAAAATTTCCACTTCATTTGATTTCCTTGTCGATCGAGATTTTGATATCACAATTCTAAACTTCTATCTTCTATTCTCTCACAGATGGTGAGGACACGTGCTACCCGAGATGATCACGCAATCGCGCCCCCTACTGGAGCTGTCAGAGGTTGGGGCCGGGGTAGAGGCCGAGGACGCACACGTGGTGCAGCCAGAGCACCCACGCGAGCTGCCACCGAGGTGCCACTAGCAGTTCCAGCCGGAGTCCAGACACCTGATACGTCTGCTACTACTACTCCAGCACTCCAGGAGACTCAGGCGCAGTTTATGACTATGTACACCACTCTAGCTCAGGCAGGGTTGCTTCCCCTTGCTGCAGCTACATCCCAGACCGGGGGAGGAGCACAGACTCCTACCACCCGCACTCCTGAGCAGCGAGTGCATGTTGATCAGGTCCCAGAGATTATTCATGTACAGCCGGTAGCCCCAGCTCAGCCCGAGGAGAGGGCAGTAGCTTCAGAGGAGGAGCAGAAGAGGCTTGAGAGGTTCAAGAAGTATCAGCCTCCTACATTCAGCGGATTAGCCTCAGATGATGCTCTTGGATTTCTAGAGGAGTGCTACCGCATCCTCCGTACCATGGGTATATCAGGATCGAGCGGCGTTTCCTTCACTACCTTCTAGCTTCGAGGAGCCGCCTATCAGTGGTGGCGTGCTTATGAGTTAGACAGTCCAGATGAGGCGGCTTCCCTGACTTGGGCAGTTTTCAGATATGTTCACGAGAGAGTATGTTCCCCAGAGTCTCAGGGACGCTTGGTGCGCAGAGTTTGAGCATTTGCGCCAGGGTACTATGACTGTCTCGGAGTATGCTGTCAGTTTCACCGACTTGGCTAGACATGCACCAGCTTTGGTTTCTACTGTTCACGAGAAGGTTCACCGGTTTATTGAGGGGCTCATTCCTAGCATCAGGTCTAGTTTGGCTCGGGAGTTGGACATGGATATTTCTTATCAGCAGGTGGTGAGCATTGCTAGGAGAGGAGAGGGTATGCATGCTCGGGACAGAGGGGAGAGGGAGGCCAAGAGGTCTCGAGAGTCGGGCCATTATTCTGGTGCCCGTGTCCCAGCTCCAGCTCGTCATGGTAGGGGTTAGGTGTGTTGCCCCGTTCAATCAGCTCTTCCAGCAGCCAGTGGTATTCTAGCTCCACCTAGACCTCAGGAGCCTTATTATGCACCTCCAGTATCTAGTGCGCCTCCTGCACGGGGTATTTCTAGTGGTCAGTCCAGCAGACCTGGCCCGAGCCAGTCACAGCCGCCACGTCCTCCCAGAGCTTGTTTTGAGTGTGGTGACACACGCCATATGGTGAGGGATTTCCCCAGACATAGGAGCGATGTACCTCCACAGACTTTTCAGCCACAACATGCCCTGCAGAGTTCTCAGGCTATGATCACAACACCAGTTGCTACCCCACCTGCTCAGCCAGCTAGAGGTGGAGGTCGGGGAGGTAGAGGTCGCCCTCGAGGGGGAGGCCAGGCCAGATACTATGCCCTTCCTGCCCGTACTGAGGTTGTCGCCTCTGATTCTGTCATCACAGGTACTGTCCTGGTCTGTCATAGAGATGCATCAGCTCTATTCGATCCTGGCTCTACTTATTCTTATGTGTCCTCTTATTTTGCCCCGTATTTGGGTGTATCTCGGGATTCTTTGAGTTCTCCTGTTTATGTTTCTACTCCTGTTGGAGATTCTCTTGTTGTGGACCGCATTTATCGGTCATGTTTGATTGCTCTTAGTGGGTTTGAGACCAGAGCCGATTTGTTATTGCTCAGCATGGTAGACTTTGATGTTATTCTTGGCATGGACTGGTTGTCGCCCCATTATGCTATTCTTGATTGTCACGCGAAAACCGTGATGCTGGCTATGCCAGGTGTACCACGAGTAGAGTGGAGGGGTAC